>NW_024096460.1:8682500-8695000 GCF_016545835.1 Crotalus tigris | reverse complement strand
GAGCATGTGAGGGGAAGCGGACAGCCTCTTCTCTCCTCCTACCACACTGGAGATCAAAGGTCCATGGAAATTATTTGTGGGGTTCTAGCTCTTGTGAAGATTGCATATACATGAAAGCTCCTTACTGCAGGCCATTCTTCCCATGCTGGGCAGTTCTCTAGTGAAGCCAAACTGAAGGGGAGGCTCAGCAATACACTTGATTGAACTCCCTGAATGGGGGCTATTCCTTATCTTTCAGCACCATCTAGCATCATCTGTCCATTGCTGGACCAATATAAATGTTAACTTTATAAACTGTAATTTTGACATCACAGTGCTTGGAGTAACTCTGGAAAATGTGGTAAATTTCTGCTGGGGATCCTGTTCCTCTTTTCCAAAACATCTTACAAAATCTGCAAGGTTTGATTTTTCCCTGCTTTATCTCTAGTTAAACAGTGCTGTAGGATACTGCCCCAATCTCTTCTGCTACAGGTTCCAAATATTACCTATGCGGTATTTGGATCCTGCCATTTACAGTAGCGATTACTTTATTTTGCCTTTTTTTTTCATTGCTTTCTTGTGTTATTGCAACAAAGAGCCAGGCTTCATGAGGTGTTATGATTTGCAGTATACAAATCCATTAAAAAAACACAAATGAAATCCCCAGCTGGGAAGGTCAAGTCTAATGAGGTGGGCTGTTGTGCAGAGTGGTAACTCACAGCATCCCCCATGTAGGCCAGAGGTGATTCCAAGTGAACAGCTGCTTATAATTATTATAATCTGACACTTTTCATCCACCTCAGGTGCTATTTTTTTCCTCACAAGAGAACAGATTAATTGTATATCAACTGATATACATAAAAAAGGCGTTTGATAGAAGGCTTAATAAAGTAACATTAAATAGAAGATCCCACTGAAATTCTAATGTGTACATTCTTAATTAAATTCCCTTGTACTATTCTGTAATTTGGGTGCATTCCATTTTCCTTCTCAGTTCGCTGAATATAAAGTTTTAAATTATTGTTGCTAGGGAAAGCAGGGGGGGGCACTTTTTTTGCAAAACAAAAAACATAAAAACCTCATGCGAGGAATAGGGCAAATTAAAAATCTATTTAATATTAGCGTCACCACGATTATTCAGATCTTTGGTATTCTAATATTACACAATTTAGTTTTTCTTTAGAATTTCAGCTACCAGATAAAAAGCCTATATCCCTTTAAAATGAAATTATGACTAATGAGAAAATACAACGATTCAGTAAGGATGTTATTAAGTACATATGAATCTGAAGATGTGTTCGAATCAGAGTGATCAGATGTCAAGAAAACTTCTGTATTTATTTGTATGTAGATATCACCAGCTATTGCCAATCTTCAGACTCAAATGCAGAGTTTGTGACAATAATGTATTATTCTGTCTGCTGCTTATCCTTTTACAGAATATGGTCCAATAGCCATGAGGTTGTTTCATAACTTCTGGTGATGAACTGTTCGGTAGGATGAGGAAGTCTTCATTGATATGGCTGAAAGTTTCCTAAAGTCCCCTCAAGGTCTATGATTAAAATTCATCTTCCTAGTAAAGAGAGCTTTTTGCTTTGTTCTGAAATTTTATTTAGGAGAAAAATAAAATCTGTCAAAGCATGACATAGGGACATGCTTCCTTTGATTCCCTAATGGGCATTTTCCTTTTCCTTGCTTTCTTTTAAAAAAAAAAAAAACACTAATTGGAGAGGGTAGGAATATAGAATCACAAATCATGGCATTCACTTGAGACCTCAATTTTGTTTTGTGTGGCTTCAGATATGAACAGAGCCCCCTTCTTTTCCCCCAATTTTTCAAGGCAATACCTAGTGGGAAGTCCTAAAATCACCTGTTGATTGCCTACTCAACCTGCTACAGTTTCACAAATGAAGGCAAATATATGTGTCTCAGAATAATGTTGTAGGATCCAATCTGGGACAGTCACTGGGAGCAGAGGTTTAGACTTCCGAGCTTTTGGACTCATGCTGGAGCCCATCCTCAGGGAATTTCTCTCTTGGATCCTACACAGTTTTCTCATTCTTTGTAAAAGCAGGCACAGCGGTTGTGGGAAGCGCATATTGGAACTGGATTGGTAGGCTATGCAAAAAGCAAAGTGATTATTTTGTTCTACATTCTTTTTCTGCAAGGGAGACACATGAACAGATCCACCCAGGCATTTTTCTTCTCCTGATCCTTTAGTTAAGTACTCTTTAAGAGAGAAATAGAGAGGCTTTATATTGCTCAGTGGCAGAATTAGACACAGTGAAACTCTAAACTTCCGTGACTAAAAAGGGAATGACTGTGAAATATTTTGTTCCAAATTTTCAAT
Source organism: Crotalus tigris (assembly GCF_016545835.1). Lineage (NCBI taxonomy): Eukaryota > Metazoa > Chordata > Lepidosauria > Squamata > Viperidae > Crotalus > Crotalus tigris. Next base: position 8,692,671 of record NW_024096460.1, on the reverse strand, counting down.
GTAAGGAATGGTATGAAAAGGAGGATATTCCTACTAATATATTATATTGCTATAATAACAGTAAAAACTACTATATAGCAGTATAGTGGTTAAGGCATCAGACTAGAAACTGAGAGAATGAGTTCTAGTCCCACTCTGGGCCCAACACCAGCTGGATGACCTTGGGCCAACCAGTTTTTCTCAGCCCTAGGAAATTTGTTGTTGTTAGTTGCGAAGTTGTGTCTGACCCACCGCAACCCCATGGACAATGTTCCTCCAGCTCTTCCTGTCCTCTTCCATCTTCTGAAGTCCAGTGACTCCATCCAGCCACCTCATTCTTTGTCATCTCCTTTTTATATTGCCCTCAATCTTTCCCAGCATTAGGCTCTTCTCCAGTGAGCCCTTCCTTCTCATTAGGTGGCCAAAGTATTTGAGTTTCAACTTCAGGATCTGGCCTTCTAAAGAGCAGTCAGGGTTGATCTCTTCTAAGGCAATAATAAACCCCTTCTGAAAAACCTTACCAAGAAAACTGCAGGGACTTGTCCAGGGAGTCTCCGAGAATTATACCCTTGAAGGTATAATTATTATACCCTTGAAGACTTTTCAGGTTATTATAAATCATATGAGTTGTTGTTTTTGTCTACATTGAATGCAGCTGCTTTTAGGGGGGAAAAATCCATACAAGAGCCTGCCTCAGAAAAAGGGAGACTGAGCCAAGCTTACTATATTGCAAATAGATACAGAAAACTTAATCAAACATAAAATCCTCAATATGTCTCATTTATACCTTCAGAGATACTAAAATAAAGCCATATTTCAAATTCCTCTGTACAAAAGATTCATTCAGATTCCCTCTCTCATACACAAATATACACACCTTTACACTTTTAAATCATGGTTTCAACAATTTTGCCTGTTTGTCCTTTTGTATTTGGCATGGAAAAAACAAAAAGAGACCATGCAAAACAAGCCTTTCAGCTACAACTCAGTAAGACAGAAAACCAGGCCAGAGGGAGATGTTCCTTGTAGTGAGAAAGAAGAACCTGGCTTAAATCAAATTAGATATTCTTTCTAGCAACAACCAATCAATGCCTGGGAGTAAACAATAAATCCTGATCACTTGGTGACTGATTTAGAGGGAGAAAACAAATGCAATTTTAAAAGCAAAGACTAGGAAACTGTGCAACTAGTAAGTCAATGACCAACTAATGCACATCAAAAAATATTTTGCACTTCTTCATACTGTATTTATTTTACCAAACACTTTATTTTAGCAGACTATACTGTCTTTAAACTATTTAATTCAGTGACTTTTTTTTAAGTAATTAAGAAGTAACCTCTAAACTTTTAACAACATTTATTAATTGTGTAGTTTCCTGAAAGGAAGCTATTATGTCTCCTGTTTTGCACAAAATTTCTACAGATAAGCAATAATTTTATTCAAAGTTACTTTTTGAAAAGCTTTCAGAAACAGAAACATTTACTGTGGAACTATTCCACTGTTTTTCACAGTAAAAGAGAAAACAGCTTTATTTTTTTAAAAAAAAAAACATGTATGGGACCAAAAAAAGACCTGTTTCTTCCCATTTACATTTATGGGATATTACACTATATTTAAAATCAAAACTCTTGTTCTTCTACCGACTTCCGTTGGAGTTAAGGCTGTGAAGTATAAGATTGAGCTTCACATGCATCCATCGGTGAAAGTTTCATTCTAAAAATACAGATGAGGTGATCATTGCACTATTCTGATGCAAATTTACCTAGTATGAAGCAGAATGTATTGCTAGTCTTCCAATTCATGTTTTCCTACCCATTAAGACCTTTGCAACTGAAAAATATCAAATAAAAATTTAAGTACAGCCATGTTAAAAAAATAAGTCAACAAAACCCAACTCTTTGGGGAAAATACTTTGAAAATTACTTATGAAAATATGTACATTGAAAGTACCCTGATCTACAGCCTAAATGTTGGAGATGTGGTTGTTTGGATGCTACTTATTTTCATGTTTGGTGGTCGTGTAAAAATATAAAAGCCTTTTGGATTAAGATATGGTGGAATATTCAAAGAATTTTTAGAAGGAGGGTAAAATTTACCCCGCAATTATTTTTATTAGGTATTATTACTGACTGTGATGCTAAGGAAGTTATACTGATGCTAAATTTGATCACAGCCGCTAGGCTGTTAGTTGGACAATATTGGAAAAAGGATTCTTTGCCTACTTTGCAAGAGTGGTTTTATAAAGTTTCTTATTTGGCGGAAATGGCAAAGATTTCGGCTTTCTTAAAGGAGCAATCTCAAGAGAAATTTTTTGTTGTATGGGAAAAATGGATAAATTTTATACAATATAATTTGGATATGGAAAAATATTATTTAGCTTTCTTATAACTTGTATAGATTGTTTTTTCTTTTCTTTTTCCGTTTTTTGTTTTTTATCTTTTTTTCTTTTTTTTCTTTCTCTTTCTCTCTCTCTTTCCTTTCTTTCTTTTTTCTTTTTTAAGTATTGTTTTTTATTAATGTTTATATATATATTATTATTATAAGATGTAAAATTTGTTTAGATATTTTAAAATTTTAGATAAGCCTATATTCAGTTCTGGGAAGTTCGGGGAGGGGGGAGGGAGGGGTGGGCTTGGGAGGGATGGGGTGAGGGTTGATTTTTTTTTTGGTTGTATATTTGTAAAACCTTTAAAAAATTTCAATAAAAAATAAATAAAAAAAAGAAAATATGTACATTATAAGGAATGTACGATTTTACTCATAGCCTTTTTAAAAAAATAAATATAAATTTAGGCAACAAAAACTGATCTTAGGGATGAAAAAATAAGAAGCCAAATGAGATATCATTGAAATTCTCATTCTAAGAATCTCATTCTAATTAGAAAGGGTAGTTTCTGTTATTAACAAATATCTGTTAAATTGGAAAGTGTTACATACTGTGATTTGCATAATGCCATTCTGCCATTTGCATCATTTAACATCTTTTAATGTAAGGATGCCATTATATAAATAACGTCAGTTGGTGCAATATATATATATATATATATATATATATATATATATATATATATATACCATTGCATCAAGATCTAATACATAAAGTGTTGGTGTAAAACTAAACAATGGAATAAATATGTAAGAAAAGCTGCTTAGAATATTATATATTTAAAAAAATTCAGCTATAAATGGGGCTAGAACAATTACTTCACAGTAAAGAATTAAAGTTCAAATCTAAATCACACTATTTTCAATGTGAGGTGCCTAGTTGAAGGCATAGTAAGATCTGTTGGGAATAATATATTTGTGGGCCTCTTGTAATAAAAAAAGATTAAAAAACTAGATAGACCACCTAGACAGTATTTAAGGAAGGGATAAATAAAGTGTTCTCTCAGATCTGTACACCAAGCAATGGAGCAAAAAAAGGAGACGCTCCATTGATTCCATATGCCCTTCTAAACAAGGACAGATTTGTTCTTTTATAGGGATTTGTTTTAGGTGTCCCTTATGAATGGCGGTAGGTAAGGTATCAAATCTGACTAATGAGGAAATTTTATGTCCTTCTAAAACTTATAGTAATATGTACTTGGATAAGCCATACATTAGACAATAGAGATATGGATACTTGACCTATAAATATGACTTTATAACTAAAATTAGATTTTGTTGTTGGTCAACATCCAGTAATCATTGCTTTAAAAAGTTTGTAACTACACCAACAATAAGTAATTCTTGGAGATAGAAACCAAATAATAAATCTTCCTTTAGACCTCCTCCTCTACTAGGGTTGTTAATTATGCAGGAGATCATATTACTATACTGAAACAATAAAGGCATCTCCAGAAATGAATGTGAAAATCCACAACTGTATGTGCATTTACTTCCAGATGGAAGAGCCATAGAAGGCAGAACTAAAAAACCTAGCAGTTCTTTTAAAACATATCTAGATGGGTTCAAAGTAGGAAACTTGGCGATTGCCCATAGTAAAGTTAAATTGAAGATTTCTTAAGAAAATATTAGAAATGATAGAGATATATAGTACATGGAAATAATTATGCACACTTTGCATAGCTAAAGCAGGATTATATAAATTCAGATGTATAGATAGACGATAGACAGCTAGACAGACAGCTGGATAGACAGACAGACAGATAGATAATTTTTGAAAAATCATAAACTAACTATATTGTTGCTTATAGGTTTCACCTTATTTTAATGCTTAGAACCACTTGTCACTTTATATTTAAGGGAGTAAACAACAGTATACTAAATAGAAAGTTGTAAGGTGAAAACAAGTTTGTTAGCATTACAACCAGTGCTTTTTTTGTAAGAAAAAAGGTGCCAGAACTCACATCTTGTTAATCTTTTATTTACCTTTTGCATGTAGTCAATCACTGTACACACACCCACACACATCAGTTTTGTAACAAAACATAACAGTCATCACAGTGCCACAAGCCGAGCATCCGGACGAAGTACGCATGCATTGGACTCGACACACAAGCAGCCCGCATGCACTGTTTTAATGATTTTGCCGTTGACCTACTATGCTCGACAGGGCGATTCAAGTTCAGGTGGACCAAACATCAAATTTTCAAAGTTACTTTTAAAACTTGGAAAAATCTGTCCCAAAAAGGTGCCGGAACTCCGTTCTGTTGAGTTCTGTGACAAAAAAAGCACTAATTATAACTATGTCTGCATAAAGCAATGCTAACCAAAAATGTACAAAAAAAGTTTTTCAAAAAATTAACTAAAAGATTAAAAAGCATATGTGCAGCATGCAACTTTGTTAGACTTCCTGAATAACGAAAACATTTCAGTATGAAAGCTAAATCTAGCAAAGTATTTTCAACTAAATATTTTAATCTTTGCTCTATTTTGCTTAAAAAAACTGGGTCAGAAATTAATTGGAGTGATGGCTAGTTTGGTGCAAAGATATGATCAAGAAATCAACTCATGTTCCCAGAGCCACTTGATGAGTGTTGGTCTAGAAACAGAAAAAAATGAATAAAATAAAAATAAATTAAATGTAGCTTTTAAATCAATAGAAGCAACATATAACCCCTTAGCTCTTTTTAACCATATTTTGCTACCAGGAAAGGTAGAATAAAATTATTGTCACTAGGGGATTACCCTCACCTAAATCTGTCTTTCCCAAAACTAGTATATCCATTGCTTTGATCCATATTAATGGGTTGATCAATCCACAATAGTTCACTTTAATAATATGAAAAATTCATATCATAAAGTTTGGTGGATTATAAATATAATGGATAGCTCTCAGAATAAGTTATTGGTTCATTTGTATACATTGTAATAATGAATATATAATTTTAACAATTGATCAATTATAAATTAATATGTGACAAAAATGACATTAAAACAACATTTTGTTCTTTTAACCAATTAATAAGATAATAGACCATTCATACTCAGCAAATCCAGGAAACTACAGACCTATCAGTCTGACCTCAATACCTGGGAAGATTCTGGAATCTGGAAAAGAACGAATCAGCAAACACCTAGACACAAACAAAATCATTACTAAAAGCCAACATGGGTTTGTCAAAAACAGATCATGACAGGCAAATCTTATTGCGTTCTTTGACCAAGTGACAAAATTAATGGACCAGAGGAATGCTGTGGATATAATTTACTTGGACTTCAGTAAGGCATTTGATAAAGTAGATCACAACCTATTACTTGATAAGATAGAAAAATGTGGATTAGACAGCATCACCACCAGATGGATCCGTAGCTGGCTGACCGGCCGTACTCAGCATGTGGTCCTCAATGAAACCGCATCTATATGGAGGGAAGTGTGCAGTGGGGTGCCCCAGGGCTCTGGGCCCAGTGCTCTTCAACATTCATCAACAATTTGGACGAGGGGATAGATGGGGAAATCATCAAATTTGCAGATGACACCAAGCTGCCAGGAATAGCCAACACTCCAGAAGATAGGCTTAAGATACAGGAGGATATGGATAGACTTGAATACTGGACGCTATCTAACAAAATGAAATTCAATGGTGAAAAAAGTAAGGTTCTACATTTAGGCAGAAAAACCAAATGTACAGGTATAGTATAGGTGGTACCTTGCTCAATAGTAGTAACTGTGAGAGGGATCTTGGAGTCTTAGTGGACAATCACTTAAATATGAGCCTGCAGTGTGCTGCAGCTGCCAAAAAAGCCAACACAGTGCTAGGCTGCATTAACAGAGGGATAGAATCAAGATCACGTGAATTATTAATACCACTTTACACTGCCTTGGTAAGGCCACACTTGGAATACCGCATCCAGTTTTGGTCACTACGATGTAAAAAAGATGTTGAGACTCTAGAAAGAGTACAGAGAAGAGCAACAAAGATGATTAGGGGACTGGAAGCTAAAACATATAAGAAACAGTTGCTGGAATTGGGTATGTCTAGTTTAATGAAGAGAAGGACGAGGGGGGACATGATAGCAGTGTTCCAATATCTCAGGGGTTGCCACAAAGAAGAGGGAGTCAAGCTATTCTCCAAAGCACCTGAAGGCAGGACAAGAAGTAAAGGGAGGAAACTAATCAAGGAGAGAAGCAACCTAGAACCAAGGAGAAACTTCCTGACAGTTAGAACAATTAACCAATGGACTTTCTTTTAAAGGTTGAGAATATTATTAACAACATTAAGACAGACTCCCTATTTTAAAATTAAAAATAGGAAAAATACCTAGTCTTTTTTCATAACATTATGAATCTGTAAAGCCCTGTGAAATATATCTTAAAACAATTTAAATCAATGGTTATAATTAATGAAAAGATGTACCCAACTGTCCAGAAAGAATGTTTGGGGCAGCAAATAATTAGATACTTTTTTATTAGGAAATTAACACTTCTTGTTGTTAATTTATTATAGGATCCAAAGCTAAATTTTGCCCTTTGCTATTGTTTGTTTTAATTCTATCCATAGTCTTATGTATTTTAACAAAGTTTATCATATTTTGTATTTGTGTTATTTAAGTTGTTTCAATAGCCCCTTTCAAGGCCAAACACGTACATATCAATATGATAGATAATACCACATGCCTAATTTTCAAAATATAGCATTGAGAAATTCAAGAAGCAGCACTACCTAAAATTTTGGATTTTGATAAATAGGGCATGTTTGGATTACATCCTTGGAATACATTTGGTAAATGATAAATAAGTCATATCTGAGATCCAAAAATCTGGATAGAAGCAGTGAGATACTAAAATTGTAGCCATTTGCTGCCATCTATTTGGCACCCATATTTTTGCAGCCCAAATTTGTGAATCTTGTATGATGAACAGCTTTCTGATTCTTTATTTGTAAATTGATTTTATAACAAACATGTTTCCTTGTTCTTAGATGTACACTTAAAATCAGTAATTTCCCTTTTATAAAATGATATTTGTTGGTATCTGACATTGGAAAATTGCAAAAAATGTATAACGCCATTTCTATTATTTGTTGAAAATGTAACCAATCTGAAAATAGTTTTAAAAAAAATCTTTGGTGAACATGTAAATTAGAAAATATTGGCATCAAATCTTGATTCACAAGATTTTAAAAGTAAGTCTGCAATTGCTTCGGGTTAATGTGCACACAGATTGAAAGTTCTTATGGAAATGTATTTTTATATATGATAAGAATGACAAAACATTTATTTATGCAAGGGTGGAAGGATTTACGAACACCCACAGTGGAAGATGTTTAAACTGATAGAATTGGTGGAGATGGTGTGGTTGATGGTTTTGATTAAAGAAAAGACTTTGACCAATTTTAATTCTACTTGGAACCCACTCTAGGACATTTGTGAGAAACTCAAAAAAACGAAACTTTGATATGGAGATTTAAAGATTGGAATTGCCAGTTATACAAGTAACGTAGACTATTGTTGATTGTATTGTTGAGTAAAAGTTGGATACATTTTTAAACCTATATCTATACCAAATAAAATCAGAAGCCATTCTTTTTCTTCTTTACTGTTATTTTTCTTTTTCTTCTATTCTCTTTTTTTTCTTTTTATTCATGTTCATAGATGTACATTTAAAATCAGTAATTTCCCTTTTATAGAATTATATATTGTTGGTTTCTGACAGTGGATAAATTGTAAAAAATGTATAATGCAATTTCCAATATTTGCTGAAAATGTAACCAATGTAATGTAACCAATCTGAAAGTAATTTTTTTAAAATAAAAGTTAATAAACTTAATATAGGTTTTTGTGTGGTATGTGTGTGTAAAACATCAGTAATTTCTCCTTGCATCAGAATTACTATACCTGAGCTACCATAGTACAAATAGCCATTAGATGGCAGCAAAAAATGTATATATCTCTTTTCTTCTATCCGGTGGACACTTAGACTGCCTTAGTCTAGATCTAATAATTTAGCTTATATGATATGGCCTCTTACAGTATCTCCTACTGGGAATCTTCAAGGAGAGATCCATTTATTTTTTAGCCATTAGCTTCCATAAAGAAAACATTGACCATCTGGTTAATAGTCATAATGACTATTAATAATATTAACATAACATAAATATTTAAATATATCTGCTTTGTACAATTGCATTTGTGACCTTGCCTTTGCTGCTGTTTAATAATCTACAGGTTATTAAAATAGATTTGAAGATTCTGCTGTTTTAAAGCCCATGTGTCCTTTGTTATTGCTACCAAGAAACATAAAATTAGGCCTATCAAAGCTGAATGATTATTAAATGGCAGCAGATATTATAAGCAACATTAATTGTTTTGCTCTCCTCTAGTGGTTATCTAGGAGTCTTCATCTCAGATAGATAGGGCAAGTTAAATAATTTTTAAAGAATATTTTTACAACATAATTTAGCTGCTGGATGTTTTATTTTAAAACTGAGCCCAGGTCCAAACAAATTAGCAGATACATTATTTAAAATATGTTTTAAAAAGAGCACATTTTAAAAATCCCAGTAGTTCATGAACTTAAAAAAACAACAACCAAACAACTGGACTATGAGACTCTTTTATATTCCCTGGTGATCCTCCTATTAAAAATTCAATTTACAGCTATAGACACATATAACCTAACGTGTTAACCAGGTGTTCCAATATTATTGTTTGAAATTCTACCTGAGTTTAAATCAAATGAAGAAAAGTCAAAAGTTCAAAAGTGCTCCTTTGCTGTATTAGGTAAAAAACATTTGTTGTAGATTTAATGGCAAAAAAAAAAAAAAAAAATCAGGTAACCTTTAGGCCATATTGCCCAAAGTTTCTTATATCTTGCCTAGATTCTCACAATTTATTGGCATTTCCTGTGCTTAACTAAAATAAAAAAGTAGAATAAATCTAGGAATTTCTGGCTTAATTTAAGTAGCATCCTGGACACTCTAGCTGAATTTGACAATTGAGTGTTGTCATGGGATATTAAAATCCTGCAGAGGGCCCATTTAAACTATTATTTCATAGCCTGTTCCTTAATCACTTCCATCCTAGTACGGCTCACTCTTTGCCAACATGTGTCTCTTTTATTTAATAGTTCAGTGACAACAAATTTATGTTGCTAAGCTCCAAAAAGTAAACCTTACCAAAATACCTCCCCAAACTGCCTTTACAGACATTCACCAAGGTAATATGGAATTCAGTTGTCTTGACTTGCCCATAATTATTTCCAGATTTTGGCTGCCTAGCTTTGTCCTTTGGTCATTTTCCCACTCTAGCTCAGACCAGAAATCCTGATATTTGTTTGCATTGTTTTAAAATTCAGGCTTCATTGCAACCCACTCCTTCCACTTTTGCTTTTGCTGACTTTGCTATACTGCCATGATATGGCTCTTTCTCTGCATGTTGACAGCTTGACCTAAATTGTGACATACTTGTTTTACAAAAGAGGGAGGGAGGGAGGGAGGGAGAGAGAGAGAGGGAGGGAGGGAGGGAGGGAGGGAGGGAGGGAGGGAGAATATCACACACAAGTTGGCTCAACATTTGTTTTTGTTGTGTTTTATATATGGAATTTCCCCTCCCATAATAATTACTATTTTTAATACATCAATAAAAATTAGTACTGTTTTCATCATCCTACTTGTTTTTACTTTTGTGCTGAAATATTCTTCTAATGAAAATGTTATATAGTAAACTGCAAACCTCCTATGTGTAGTTATGTTTTCACAGTTCTAGACAGATATAAATCTTTGCTATATTGTTAATCCATTGGGAATT
>NW_024096460.1:8452500-8677500 GCF_016545835.1 Crotalus tigris | reverse complement strand
GAGTGCCCCAAAACTGCCCCTGCCCCCACTCCCCCCCTGCCCTGCCCCCGCTCTGCCCCCCCATCTCCCACCCCGCCTGCCCACAGGACCACTCAACGCCTTCAGGGCCCACTGCAGATCGCTCAGGCAGCCCAGCAGCACTATGGCGGCCACACCCTCTGCCCACACCCTGCAGCATCAACTGCACGATGGGGTGTGAGGACAAAGTCTTGTCTACACTGCCTGGCTGCCATGTCCTTGGCTGCACTGTTCCATGTGGGCCATGCTCGGGGGCGACTCTCCTTCACGGGGGCTGCTCAAGAAGAGAAGGTCATGGGAGGAGGCAAGGCTGGGGCAATGGCACATGTGCCCACAGAAAGGGCTCCGAGTGCCGCCTCTGGCACCCATGCCATAGATTCACCACCACTGATCTAGCATGTTATGTGGATGTGTTTTATGTATGGGAATAATTCTTGCTTAAATTTAAACTTCTATTGCATATATATACTGTTGCTTTTGCCATTGCTCCATATTGTATCTTTCTTGCAGTGTTGAGCAAACTCTTCAGATATGTTCCAACTATGATTTTCAGAATATCTGCCAGAATATTGGAAGCATGATTTGGGAAATATGAGAATTTAGAATTATAATCACCTCTGGAAATTCCACATTGACAATTTGTCTTATCCAGGGTGGAATGGGGAGACTTCTACTGAAGTGAAAATCCCCATACTAAAAATTACTCCAGAGAGGTTATTTTAATATTTAATATCATTCAGATTCAGAATGTTTAAAACCTGAAATTTGTCCATTTGAGTTGAGTGGCTAATAAATTTAAAGTAATAAGATGTGAGGCAGCAAATAAATGATTGTGTCAATTTCCATGAATTAATTCTATCACCGTTTTTGACAAACCAGATTGCAAACTAAAATTCTCATTTTTTTTTATTCTCTAATATTGCAATCTGGGATGGGAATCTTGTTTCTGTATCTCATTCTCTTCAATCACTGACAGTCCAATTGATTCTGCTGATTTTAGGAACCGTAGTTAAGGAATCATCCCATTTTCTCTAGTACCTTATGTCAGGGGTCTTTAAACTTGGCCCTTTTATGACTTGTGGACTTCAACTTCCAGAATTCCTCAGCCAGCATGCCTGGCTGAGGAATTCTGGGAATTGAAATCCACAAGTCATAAAAGGGCCAAGTTTGAAGACCCCTGCCTTATGCCATTACAATTAACCAAAGTTGCTGAGACTTTCTACTGAGTCTACTTGGGAACTGCAGATTGTATCTTCTGTATAAATTTTCAAGCACTGCATAAGGATGTCAAGAGGGAGGAGAGATGAAAGGATTGAACAATTTTTATGCAGATACATATGGTACATATTAAATATAAATATAAATCTTAAGTGCTGCTTCCAAATGTTGAAATCATGAAGAATATAGTCTTCTAATCTGAGCTAATTAAATAAACAGCTTTTCAATAGCCACCTAAATAATTTTCCAATGTTGGAGTTACAGCTAAAAACATTAGATAAATTGGTTTCATAAGATACGAAAGTTGAATGTTTCATTTTGTATTTGAAATACTAGATGTCTGCAGGTAAATAAAATTCTATTTAGTATACATCAATGTGATGTTTAAAGCACGTTGTTATCTTTAAGACAGGCTCTTCTGATATGAACATGCCTAGTAGGTTAGTTAGATAAATTCTTCTGATGTTTGTTAGAAGTTTGACTATTGATATTTATACCAAGGATTTATCTTGTGGAGCTCCCAGACTATGGAGTGTATTTCCTAAGCAATGTTTCACTACATTGTTCCAGGATTTTAAAAAAATGGTGAAAATACACCTATTTCCTGAAGCTTCTAAATTATTAATTAATTGAAGAAATAATTAATTAAATATTAATTTTGATTTTAATTATAATAAATTTATTTTGTTTTATTTCTTTTACTGCTGTAAACTCTCTTGACTTTGGGGATTGGGAATAAAAAAAGACAGGATCTGAATTTAATTCAATTAAAGAAATGTGAACTTAGTTTTCTATATCTTAGGCTTCAAGGTTATTAGAGATACTACATTAAATTAATTACAGTAGTTCTAAAAATTATCCTGATCTTCTGCCAACTTAGCAGTGGAAGGGAAGTGTGGAATGGAGAGGAGAAGAGAGACAAATAACAGAATAACACCAAAATAACACCAGAATAACACCAGAAAAATAAATAGAATAACAAAGTTGGAAGAGAACTTGGAGATCTTCTAATCTAGTCCAACCCCTACTCAAGCAGGAAATCGTATATCAGATGGATTTGTAACTAGCTGACAAACTGCACTCAATGCATAGTCCTTAATGGAACTACATCTACATGGAAGAAAGTAAATAGTGGGGTATCCTAAGGTTCCATCTTAGGCCCAGTACTCTTCAATATCTTCATAAATGATCTAGATGAGGCAATTGAATGGAAACTCATCAGATTTGCAGGCAACACTATGCTGGCAGAAATAGCCAACATCCCAGAAGATAGGCTCAAGATCAAGATGGATCTTGATAGACATGAACCCTGGGTCTATCCAACAAAATGAAATTTAATATAGAGAAAAGTAAGGTTTTACACTTAGACAAGAAAAAACAAATTACAAGTACAGATTAGGTGAGACCTGGCTCAAAACCATTTGCTATGAGAAGAATCTTGTCCTAGTGGAGAATCATTTAAATATAAGCAGGCAGTATGCAGCAGCAGCCAAAAAAGTCAATGCAACCAGGTAATAAAACTAGCTTGAAGACAGGATTAGTGCTAGGACTAGGGCAAGAACTAGAGTTAAGTTTAGGGTTATAGTTAGGGCTACTATTAGGTTTAGGTTTAAATGTTTTGGTTAAGGTTGGGGTTACAGCCAGGACTAGGTAGCATAGGGTTAGGGGGAGGACAAAGGGGAGGGGGGAGAGGAGGGGAAGGGGAGGACTGGGGCTAGTGTCAGTGTCAGGATTCAGGATAGGGTTAGGGTAAGGGTTGGGTTAGGGCTAGGGCCAGGGTTAGGTTTAAGTTTAGGGTTTAGTTTAGGGTTAGGATTATGATTTTAGTTACGGGTAGGGTTACAAGTAGAGTTAATGTTGTGATTGTGGTTAGGGTTAAGGTTAAGGTTAAGATTAAGGTTAAGGTTAAGGTTAAGGTTAAGGTTAAGGTTAAGGTTAGGGTTAGGATTAAACTTAGGGTTATGACTAGGGCCAGGGCCCGGGCTAGATCTAGAGTTACGGTTAGGGATGGAGATGGTAATAGAGATAGGGTTAGGGTTAAGGTTAGTAATAGGGATAAGCTTAGGGCCATGCTGAGGGTTAGAGTTAGGGGTTAATGTTTGAATTAAGGATATGGTTATGGCTAGAGTTGGGGTAGGTTTAGTGGTAGGCATAGTGGTATAATTGGTTTCTGGTTAGGTATGGGATTCAGGTTTGGGTTAGGGTTAGGGTTAAGGCTAGATTTAGTGTTAGGGTTAGTGCTTGGGGTAGGGCTAGGGTTAGGGTTAGTGCTCTGGGTACGTATTATGGGTATGGCTAGTTTCAGGATTAGGGTTAGGATTAGTGCTTTGGCTAGGGCTAGAATTACAGTTCTGGTTACATGTTATGGGTAGGGTTAGTGTCAGAATTATGGTTAGTGTCAGGGTTATGGTTAGGGCTACAATAAAAGTTAGGGTTATAGTTAGCATTAAGATTAGGATTAGGGTTAGGGCAAGGGTTAGGTTTAGGTTTATGGCTATTGCTAGGGTTAGGCTTTGAGTAAGGGTTAGGGTTTGGGTTATGGCTATGGCTAGATTGAGGGTTAGGGTTAGGGCAAGGTTTAGAGTTAGGGTTATGGCTATTGCTAGGGTTTGAGTTAGTTGATAGGGTTAGGGTTTGTGTTAGGGGCTAGGACTTGACTTGTTTAAAAGTTGACATTAATATTAGGGTTAGGTGATTACTAGGTTCGTGTGAGAGTTAGGGACAGGTTTAATCTTAAAGTTAGGTTTACTATTACACTTAGGGTTAGGTTTAAGATTCGGAATAGGTTTAGGCTTAGTGTTTGTATTAGGAGTAGGACTAGGCTCAGTTAAGAGTTTGGGCTAGGGTTAGGGTTTGGCTGAATAATTACCTGAACTGTAACCCTCACGTTAACCTTAGCCCCCAAACTAAACCTCACTCTAACCATAGCCACAATCCTAATACTAGCTATGTCATAGCCCTAGCCCTAGCCTTAGCTCTAACCCTGGACTAAGACTAAGACTAAACCAAACCCTAACCCTAAACCAAACTCTAACTGTAACCATAACCCAAAGCATAACTCTAACAATAACCCTAACAGCCCAAGCCCAAGACCTAACCTCAAACTAACCCTAGCCATAACATTAACCATAAATCTTGCACTAACCTTAACTCTAGCCCTAGCTCTACTCTACCTCTTACCCTAACTCTAGCCCTAGCCCTAAACCTAAACCTAAACATATTCCTAACTCTAACCCTAGCCCTAACCCTAGCCCTAACCCTAGCCCTATCTTTGTATGTATATATTAAATTGAATCAACAGAGCAATAGAATCAATATCATATAAAGTATTGGTACCATTTTATAAAACCTTAGTAAAATCACACATGTAATACTGTATCCAGTTTTCATCACCACATTATAAAAAAGATGTTGACACTCTGGAAAGAGTGCAGAAAAGAGACTAACCCTAACTCTAACCCCAACCCTAACCTTAAACCAAAGCCTAACTGTAACCATAACCCAAAACATAACTCTAAGATTATTAAGGGCTTGGAAACTAAAACATGTGAAGAACATTTGCAAGAATTGGATGTGTATTATAGTATAGTGAAAGGAAGGACTAGGAGTGACATGATGGTAGTATTCCAGTATTTGAGGGGCTGCCACAAAGAAGAGGGGGTCAACCTATTTCCCAAAACATCAGAAGGCAAGACAAGAAATAATGGATGGTAACTAATCAAGGTGAGAAGTAAGAACTAGAATTAAGAAGAAATTTCCTAACAGTGAGAACAATTAAGCAGTGGAACAGCTTGCCTTCAGGAGTTGTGGGTGCTCCATCATTAGAGGCTTTTAAGAAGAGACTGGACAGCCACTTGTCTGAAATGGCATAGGGTCTCCTGCTTAAGCAGAGGGTTGGACTAGAAGATCTCCAATGTCCCTTCCAATTCTGTTATTCTGTTATTTTAATTGATTTAGTCATCTGGTTATATCTAAAATATAAAACTAATGCAAGCATACAAGAAATATAAAAAAACAATAGGAGATATTCATAATAAGTTGTCATCCCTAGACTTAATTAGGGAGAGCCTCCTTCCTTCAATAATCTATTCCCACCAATGACTGCTTTGGAATTTAAATATTTGTAATTCATTTTAAAGTACTGTAAAACTACAGTAAGAGCCTTAATGCATAGGCATATACAATAAATAATATGAATGGAATTGGAATTTAAATGTAACACTGCATTACAGAGATCCAGGTTCATTAAAACCAACAATTCTGCTTTATAAACATTCAACCAAAAACCAGTTTCCATTTCAGACAAAACACAATTTAGCATCATAGAAAGTTGCCTTGTATCAATTCCAACCATTGTTCCATTTGGCTTCTTACTGTTTATGAAGATGGATGATGTGGTTTCAATTGGGAACTTGTCTCAGATCTATGGGGAGAAATTGTGGATTGAATCTAGCATCTTCTACACTGAGAATATGTGTTCTATCCACTGACCCGCAATTATTCTTAATGCAAAATGAAAGAAAGTTAATTGCTCTCTATGAACAAACCTGTAAAGCCTAAATGGTCCTGTGAAGTTAATACATTACATGAAGTTAAACTCTAACTAGAAATTTTTGTCTTTCCTGCCAATTTGATTTTTTTCCTATTTTTCTCTTTTACTTAGTATTTTTTGGGTATTTATTTTTTTTTGTATATTGTCACATTTTCTGAAAAGGGTGGGTATATAAATTTGTTAAATAAATAAATAAGTCATAAGCGAAGTAATATATTATATTTTTTTCTAGAGTAGAAATGGGAAGCAAATGAATTCCACTTACATTTTAATAATTATTTAATATGAAAAATATGCCTGGGCATTCCTTTTTCATGTAACCTTGTTTGAAATTAATGCAAATGTGTTTAAATGGTTTAGTATCTTTTCAAAATATTTTGATGTGCCATACAAAACATCAACCTACTTTAATATTTTAATATATCTTTCCTATGAAATAAAATATCAGGAAGCACAACAGTAATTTCAGAGAACTACTGTATCCATCTAAATGGACATGCAGTAAGAGGCAACAAAGGATAAGAAAACAGAAAGTGTTTCAAATTTATCTATAAGCACAGATAAATTTGTAAAA
The DNA here is from genome assembly GCF_016545835.1 of Crotalus tigris. Taxonomy (NCBI): domain Eukaryota; kingdom Metazoa; phylum Chordata; class Lepidosauria; order Squamata; family Viperidae; genus Crotalus; species Crotalus tigris. Next base: position 8,671,138 of record NW_024096460.1, on the reverse strand, counting down.
CCCCATATATTCTACATACGTATAGAAATAACTACGGTATATAACTATAGCAATCTATGCCCGGCAACAACAACTGCAGCAGAATTACCTCTCTTTTCTTTCTGTTTCTACATACCGTTATTTTTGCATTTCCTGTATGGGCATGAATGAAATGTCTCTTGCTAATGTTAACAACTGAGCGGAAGTATATTTGTAAAGAACATTTTGTCCATTTAGGCAAGGCAGAAGACTTTTCAATCTCTTTGCCTCCAGTGGACTCAAATCCTGCATTTCAAAACTACATGTTAACATAGATGAGACTCACTGAAGCTTTTTTTTAAAAAAAAGAAACCTTGTTTTCTAGCCAAGCAGCATGTAACTGTTTCAGGAAATGAAAAAAAAAAAAAAAATGGACAGAAAGCTGTCAGAATATTTCTGAAAAACCTTGTGACATTTGAGTATTGCGTTGCTTTTTAGCATACAGCTCTCTAATTCTTAATTAGAATGCCAAAGTTAATTAATAAGTGTTTTCCAATTAAAAATTAACTTAGGATCAGAACTCTGGCTTTGCATGTAATTTCCTATAATCACTTAAACTACTGCAAAAACATGTCTCCTACCAACCATAACTTTTTTATTTAACACAGAGAATTTCTCTTTGAGTTTAAATTTTTGCAGCAAATTATATCAACTGGGATTTAGGAAAAACCGTTGTGAAAAATTGCAAGTGGATTTTTCTTTCTTTTCCCCCCAGTCTTATTACCCTTAAAAAAATAGCATTCTGAATGACGTATTTATCTTTATATACTCTATGTGTGTGTGTGTGTGTGTATGTGCGCATAATTTGTCTCAATATTTTATTATCATTACAGAAAAAGAAAGAAAGAGGTGATAATTTGTGTGGCTGTGTGTGCGCGCATGTGCATTTTCTTTCATAACTATTACCACCTTTTCACAGTTTCTTCAAAAATGATTTGGGAGGTACCCCTCATGCTGTTCATTTATAGAATCTTAACTGGAGAGACACTTATCTCTTTAGTAATGAACCAGTATAATTAAAGGTGGGAATGTGGAAGAGTTCAGACTCCAGCAGCATGTCATATAGTTGGCTGCTGCAATTCCTTCGTGGTTTATCAAAGACTACTCCTTTAATATGGAGATTACACTTATGTACTTGTCTGAACTTGAAAGGCATTTGCCTAATTTACTTATTAATGAGATGTAAATCTATTTGTACGGCACGTCACAAGTTTCCTGAAATCGCTTCTACTTAACTGGTGATAAACCCTATGATTTAAACGAAAAATAATACATTTAGCTTCCACCTTCATTCTGTTAAAAATTGATATAGTCTATGTTAAATTTATTAATATTGCTTGCTGTCATTCAGTTTGCGGCTCTTACTGAAATATGACTTGACAGCGGCCGCATTAAAGATGTATGCCATTGTATTCAACAAAGATTAATGAAGCCCGGTAAAAATAGCTGTAAAAGAGAAAGTGATCCGAATGTAAAATCAGTGAATTAAATGAGGCCTTGCATACCATTTTTTAATATGCATGAGGAGGGAGGCAGCGAATGAAAATGTCTCCCTGCAAAGTTCATTTGGGAACGTTTCAATATTGTCTGAATAATACCACCAAACTCCTCAACAGCAGCCTAATAGAGACCCATGAGCGAAGAGAGTTTGTCCATGTGTGCCCTGTGAATCAGAGGCAAGCACAAACACATGCACGTGCCAGGTTTTTTTTTTCTTTATTTCCCCCAGACGGAATTGGAAATCTGAAATCTAAATAACAGGATCGTACCGAAGGAAACCCACCTAACCCATTTACAAGCATAAATGGCTCTTCTCTCCACCTTGCCTTCTCAGATTGTCTCTAATTTTCTATATACAGGTCTAATACTCTATGCTTCTTTCTTGGAGAATTGAATAATAAAGGGATTAGATGCCAAGAATTTTATAAAAGGTTAATACATCTAACTTGCTGTCATGCTTTTTTCATTATTATTCATTCAGACCGATAAACTACAAGCATTTTGTTTGTTTGTTTTGAGAGACTTCCGTAGAATTTATAGAATATATAATGTATTTCTCAAGCACTCGTGGTGAATTTATAGCCTAAGAGGTTAAAACTTTCAAATAAATTAGTAGGCACATAAAACATTGTCAAGCCATCGCAGCATAACTATAGCACATTTATTAATCAGGATGTTGGCTTATTTGTGCAGAACTTGAGTTATTCTTGGCAGCTTTAGTGTAAGATTTGAATGTATTCTGAAGGTCAAAGGTCCTTCACAATAGGCCATGTCAAAGATTTTCTTCTTTTTTCTTCTCTTTAGGGATTATTTTTAATTTGACTAGGTAGATCTTTGGCAGCAAAGTTGTAATGCACCAGAAAGATTGTCAGCTTGGAGGCAATTTGGAGGTATAATATGCACATATACAGTGTAAAACCTTGTAGAAAAGCTCTGCCTAAAGCATAAAGTGTCCCAAAAGAATGAAAACCAGTATTTAAATTCAGAACAATTTAGATAGATTTTTGTTCTGAGTTTCAGCTTATGTCACCAGCCTGATATGTAGCACTGGAATTCAAAATCTATGTTGTGTTTTCCACATTAAAAATTCTTATTATTTTTACTTTGCACTAATGGCCTGGTGCATAAAGGTGAGGCTTATGCATTGGATTTTCCCAATAGTACCAAATATTCCAAGGCTTTTGGCAAATTCTGTATTGGTTTCATCTACAGGAAACTCTACAAAGTTGTAAGTGCCTAAAAATATGGCAGAGCCAAATGCTTTTTGCATCTCTCTTAGGTAGGGGTACAAAGATAAGTTATGATAAAGCTTTCCACTTTTCTGTTTTATATATTATGTAAAATAAATATATATTATGACCTATGTAGATATGTCATAAAAGAGGACCACACTGATATCCTTCTTAAGATATAGGTAAAGCATATTGAGTGCCTAAATTAAAATAAAATCTATCGTACCCAAATTCCAAGCAAAAGTTGCCCTTCACTTCCTTAGCTCTATTTAGGCTTTCTGCCATTCTTCTTCTTCTTCTTCTTCTTCTTCTTCTTCTTCTTCTTCTTCTTCTTCTTCTTCTTCTTCTTCTTCTTCTTCTTCTTCTTCTTCTTCTTCTTCTTCTTCTTCTTCTTCTTCTTCTTCTTCTTCTTCTTCTTCTTCTTCTTCTTCTTCTTCTTCTTCTTCTTCTTCTTCTTCTTCTTCTTCTTCTTCTTCTTCTTCTTCTTCTTCTTCTTCTTCTTCTTCTTCTTCTTCTTCTTCTTCTTCTTCTTCTTCTTTCCTATCATGAAAACCCAGAGCATGGTTGGCCAAGTAGGGAAAGGAGGGCTGTAAAAAAGTGCTGGAATAGGGAGTTTGGTGGCTGCATCATTGCATGGTACATTGCAATGTTGTTTATTTATGAATTATTTATTTATTCATTTTAGAAGCTGTCTAACTCCTGAGAGACTCTGGGTGGTTTGCAGTATTTTGGGAAGGGCCAGAATCCGGTCATTTTTAAATAAACAGAACAGTGTTACTTGCAGAGAACCTGCTAAGATCCGGTCTCTATCACATAGACCTTTTGGAGATACAGATAGCCATGTGGCAATCGCTGAACACATTTTATGTGGATTCTAAGGAATACATTCTTTCAGTCTGGACCTGCTGTAGTTTATGGTTTAATCCAGGGGTAGTCAACCTTGGCTCTTTTATGACTCGTGGACTTCAACTCCCAGAATTCTGGGAATTGAAGTCCACGAGTCATAAAAGAGCCAAGGTTGACTACCCCTGGTTTAATCAATATAATACAAATCACTGTGATTGAATTTCACATGCTTGCACTGAACCATATACCGTATATGCCGCCGTATTAGGCGACCCGGCGTATAAGACGACCCCCGTCTTTATAGCCGGGCCGCATTCCTAGAACGTCGTCTTATACACCGGAAACTACCAGTATTTCCGGCGTATAAGACAACTCAGCGTATAAGATGACCCCCGTATTTGGCGCCGATTTCAGCACTCGCAGAAGTCATCTTATACGCCGGCATTTACGGTAACTTGCATGGATGTGCTTAGCAAAACTAACGCCATGAAGAGTTTCTGAACTGACTCCAAAAATGAGACACCATCTACCCCAATACATGTTATTTTTAAATTTATTGCCGTTACTGGGCTTAAGAGCCATCCATCCAAATTCAAATATGCAAACGAGAAATGAATATAGAATGTACTGCTACAATGGAAGACATAATAATGCTGCTTCTGTCTACCCCCCTGGGTTATTGTGGGATACTCTTAGATAGAATTATATTTGTAAAATGTTAACTCGAACCTGAACTTACCACCTTGTTAGCCAGAACTCTTTTAGCACAGACACCTTCTGTTTCCTTAATTCTTTAACATTTTGCTGCCTTATGTGCAACTCAATGCATTTTTCTTGAGAACTGGCTGACTTCCAGTTGTCAAGTTGCTTTCCTCTAGCTTTCTAAGATGTCCATCTGGGCAATCAATGATAGGGAGGCAAGCTAATTTCTTAGTAACATACTGCCAGACAGCATTTGGAAAGAATAAGATAGCAGAGGAATATACAGGGCTGGCAAGTACCAAAACTGTCAAATTGCCTGTAAAAAGAGCAGACACTGTTGGCATCATTTTATTCTCACTTTAAGATCAGAAGCACTTTGTGTCATTAATTGATGGAAACAGATTCTGACAACAAAACAATAGACTCCCCTTTTTTTGGAAATGTATTTTGAAGCAGCATTGGAACCAGTTCCTTAAAATCAGCAGCAACTAAATTATGCATGTAAGCATTTTGCTAAGACTGGATTGTTCAATTTGCTAAATACGTTTTGAAGTGAGGTCTTAATGCCAGCTAGAGGCTCTGCTGCACCGCAATTATTTCACAGTGTTGAATCCTGAAAAGTTTCCTAAAAAGCCAAATAATAATAATTACTGTTCCTTTGGCATGTAGAGCAAAGTAATCATAATCTTCTCAAGTTGCAGGAAAGTAAAATATTGCCAAGTTGATGGTCATAATGTCAAGTTTTCAAAAGATCACAGTGACCAAATATAGGGCATACTGTAACTAGGCAAGGAAATGCAACATAACTTTTATATCTAGCCCTGCTTCCAAATTTCTATGGTATATTCTTGTCGAGTTTACAAGTAGGTAAATTTTACCATGAATTTTAACCAGTATATGACTCTGGTATTCTAGAAAGTTTCCTTCTTTGTAGTTCTTTTTTTTAAAAGGGAGGAAGGTTATCTTGAATGGATATTCTTAATTTACTGTAATGACTCATGTATTCAGTTTCATGGGCCACCTGATACATAGGATCATATGGAAGTTTTAACTTGATGTATTGAAAACGTTAGTGAGAATTGTCTTTTGTGGTTGTTTGTGTTTCGTTTGTTTCATGAAATACTATTACATCAAGGTTGGCAAAAATATGCTAGCTGCCTGTACAGTTCAAAGCCTAATTCCGGCTTTGTTTATTAACATAAATCCCCATAGAAGCATTAGTGCAAAATACCTGAAGATGAATACCAACTTGTCTTTCTATTAAAATTATCACATAAGTCTCTGTGTTCACATTGGTGAACATATGTGTGTGTTCATATTTGTGGCTTGGTGTGTGTGTGTGTGTGTGTGTGTGTGTGTGTGTATGTATGTGTGTGTGCTTTACTGCTAAATATAAGCCTGCATGGTCATGACAAAATTAACATAGTACAGACATAGCTGGCTCAACTCAGCTGTGCTGTAATCAGTGGAAGACATTTTTTTGACATGATTACATTACTTCCCATTTCAAATTTCATTGAGCCATTCATTTTCTATTCTGTGGAACAGTGATAGGCAAACAAAAAGATGAGAAGGAGGAACAGTCATGGTTATATATACCAAGGTGAAGTTTATAACACTGATGCCAGACGGCGGAAATGAGTACCAAATTATTATGGCAATGACTCAGAAATGAAACAGTTACAGAAAGGGAATCAGCAGGAGTGCAAATTGGCACAAGTTCTCAATACTGAATTTACTGTGAGAAAGACAGATATAGAGTGCCCTCCATCACACCCCTGTAGCATTTTATGGTTATTTTATTGCTCACAGAGCCATTCAGCCATATGTAGGTGGGGATTTTCTTTTATGTATCTTTTACTGTAGTTTAGACTGATCTAGTGTGGAGCAATCTTTTGGCTTCTGCAGGTTTTGCAGAAGGTGTTACGAGCTGTAAAAGAAGCAAAATGACCAAAGCTTTTGATTTCTGGTGGTTAGAAGTGCATGGTACTTTCTTCTTCAGAGTTCATGCCTTTTATAGCCTAGTGTTTACCTAAGAAATCATGAACAATCAGTTCAAGGAAGTGTGCAAAACTTGCCTACTGAACAAATCTCCCTATTCTTGATGCTACAGTGGCTGCAACTTTTGGACCATTATCAAAAGGAATAATATTGAGATTGAAAGAAATAAATGAAGCCATCACTAGAAATTCTGGCATGCATAGCCTTCAATCTATGTTTTCTAATATTTTCATTTTGAATAGTCCTTAATTTGCTGCTTGGATAAAATAAGCTCCTCCCCCCTCCAGATGATATTATGTATGTTATGCAATTATATTATAGAGGCTTCATATGTTTAATATATTCCAATTCAAATCTTGGGTATGGGATTATTTTAGATACCGTGCCCAAAAACTGGCCCTGCCCTGCCCCGCTCCGCCCCTGCCCCGCCCCCGCTCCACCCCATCCCCCGCACCACCTGCCCGCAGGGCCACTCACCGCCTCTAGGGCCTGCCGCAGATCGCCCAGACAGCCCACCACCACTATGGCCTCTGCCTGCCCCCTGCAACATCAATTGTGCACGATGGGGTGTGAGGGAAGAGTCTTGTCTAAGCTGCCTGGCTGCCATGTCCTTGGCTGCGCTGCTCCATGTGGGCCATGCTCAGGGGTGACTCTCCTTCAGGGGGACTGCTGGAGAGGAAGGGGTTGTGGGGGGAGGCGAGGCTGGGGCAATGGCACATGTGCCCACAGACAGGGCACCGAGTGCTGCCTCTAGCACCTGTGCCATAGGTTCGCCACCACTGCCTAATATTATTGTAATTAAGTCAAATAAATGGAAAGTTTGCATTCTATACAGCTAACAATTAGCCTTAGGCATATCCTGAATTTGCAGATTTAGAAAATAGCTTGTGGGTGGGTACAGTTTTGGGTATAATTTAGATCTGCCCAGAATAACATGGGTTTGACTGGGTTATGTGGATCAGATTTCTTAGATGGGTGCTTTTGCAGTTGCTAACATTTGCCATGAAGGTTATTTAATACAAATTGTTATAACATGTTAACAAAAATTTCACTTGTGCCCACCAATGCTGAGGAATCTGTTATAAAGAAAAATCAATAAAAAAGGAAATAAAGAGTTGTCACGCTATCCAGAGATGCAGTAATTAGCAGGAAGTATATGCATTGTATTAGAAAAAGGGTGTCAAACTGCCAGTTTGCAGGCCGTACAAGTCATGGCGAAACAATGAAAAAATGAGTCATGCCAGCATGGAAAAAAAGTCACGATACGTCACGATACGTCACATGACGTTGCGAGTTTGACACCCCTGTATTACAGCAACCATATCTAGGCTGCCCAAATCCAGAGGATCAGTAGATTGCAGCAAAGAGGCATAGAAAACTCATAATTCTTTTCTGCTTTATAGTGATTATTGTATACAAGCATCAAGCCTGGTTTTGTGTCCATGATTGTTAGATTTTGGCTATAATATCTATGCTTTTCTATCTGTTGCTATGCTACCTACATGCTGAAAAACAGCCCATAACGTAGGAATAGATAATCAAAATTTCAAATCCATGGACTTAGGTTAATGAGGCCTGATGATTTCACTCAGCTGAACTGATATGGGTGCAGCCTACTCATATCTTCTTCAATTAACAGACTTATTTTTGTGTGCCAACAACCAGAAACACAGAATGCCTACATTTTTGATGTGGCATCAGTTTTTAAATCTTCCTAAATTTCAAATTATTTATGTTTCTGGACAGGGTAAAAACCACTGTGGCATAACTGGAATTGTTTGCACCCCTCCCTGACATTTTTTGTTCCTTTTACATTATTCTAAGCCCAAATAAACAGAAAACATTTATGACTTACTGAGATGTTTGTATCAAGTTATTGATAAACCAATATCCTTCTGACCTATTTGTGGCTACTTGCCTCTTGGCTTAGTCCGTAAATAATTTGAGCTATGTTGAATTTCATGGCTTCTGTTTCACAAAGAGCATAGAGTATTAAGAGTATAGAAGAAATGCAGGCAGTCCCACACACAAATCACGCATACATACACATATTCATAAACACACACATAGAACCACATCACACAACAACATCAAAATTCTATTACTGTTGGTCTTCCAGACAAGAAATGATGAACTGAAAAAACAGATTAAAGATCAAACTCGAGCTCATATAAAGAGAATTTATAATGTCTTAATAGAATTGGATTCTGAAACGGAATTAGTTAAAGATTGTATGGTAAAATGGGCACAAAATATTCAAGAGCCGATTCTATTGGATACATGGGAGACAATTTGGGTTAGAAATGTAAAATTGACTCAAGCTCAAAATTTGAGAGAAAATTTTTATAAAACGTTTTATAGGTGGCATTTGGATCCCCAAAAGTTGTCTTGTATGTATCCTAACTTGCAGCCCAAATGTTGGAGATATGGTAGTTTGGATGTAACTTATTTTCATATTTGGTGGACTTGTAGAAATGTAAAAGCTTTTTGGATTAAAATTTGGTGGATTATTCAGAATATTTTTAAAAGAAAGATAAAGTTTACTCCTCAATTATTTTTGTTGAGTATTATTGTAGATTTTGATGTTAAGAAAACTAATTTGATGTTGAATTTAAACAGCAGCAAGGCTGTTGGTAAGGCAATATTGGAAGAAGGATTGTTTGCCTACTATAGAAGAATGGACGCTTAAAGTGTCAAATTTAGCAGAAATGGCTAAGATTATTCACAAGAAAGATACATTTCGGTTTGGAGAAGATGGATAGATTATATTCAGAATAAATATGGGACTAAAAAGTTCCATTTATTTTATGAATAAATTATTGAATATTATTATTGCTATTATTATTATTAATAGTTTAGTGTAATGGAATCTTTATTATATTGTATTGTTTATAAATTGATTATATGATAAAGTTCATTTGTAAATTGTTTATCCTGTGTTAAAAGAGAGTTAAAGTGCATTGTATTTGTTTATTTACATAGTTGGTTAATGTTAGTTAGATTATGATTATTATATTTGTTACCCTGTATTCAGCTCTGGGAAGGGGGGTAGGGGGTAGGGGGGAGTAGGAGGGTGGGCTTGGGGTATATTTTGTAATTTTTGTAAAACTTTTCAATAAAAAAAAGAAATGGTGAACTGAAGACAGCTCTGCTAAAAGCAAATTGCTAAAAAGTATACAAAGGAATATAAAATTGGTTTATGTGATCAAGGTTAAAATAGATATGTTGTTATCTCCACTAACTTCTAATGGACTTTGTTGATTGGAATAATATATCTTTAAGGATTTGTTTATAGACAAGAGATTGGATATGAGAAGAAGAAGTCATTTATTACATTTTAAGAGAAGATGATGAGTTATTAAAATTGTTCATACTTGGGATGATGAAAGAAGGTCATTTCTTTATATGCTTCTTTATTTCTATACTATATTATTTTGCCTTTTTCTCTTTTTCTTTTCTGCACATTCTATATCTTTGTTTTTATTCTTTTTATTGGTTTTTAAGGTTGAAACTATATTTTTAATAAAATTATTGCTAACAAAATTCTGTTATGTAGAATGCTGCATTTTAACAAATCTAGCATTGGAATTGTATGTTCTCAGATTCCTGACTAGTTTAGCCATTGAATTACTAGTTAGAGAGAGCTGCCATAGACAATTCCCTTCGCAAAAATACACGTCTCGAATTACTTTCCATGAGGCTTAAGATAGAAATTAAAAGTGAGTGGGCAAGAAAGCTTCTGACTGCTTTAATTTTGTCTGTTTTAAAAAAACACAACTGTTTAAAAAGTTTCATTAAACTCTGCATAGGAAAACAAGTAAAGCTGGATTTTGCACCTTCTCTCCCCCCCTCCCCCCAAAGTGTTTTAGTCTGAGCATCTGAGCCTCTGGCAAACATTGGTACATCAGAGAATCATATCATCTTTCATTTTATTGTTGCTATTTTTTAAAAAAAATATTTTTAATGTCTTGCTTCAGGAGGTTATTATTGCAAAATGCATCATCCAAGCAGGGTCACTCCTGTCTGTCTTAAACCATAACTGTACATGCCACCATTATTACAATATCATTTTTGTTTGTTTATTTGTTTTAAAATTTTCATTAATTGTCAGTCTGTTCAATATTTGCCACTGAGTGATCACTGCTTCTTGATTAGTAATAGGCTGAGCTCTGAGAATTTCTGGGTACACATGAAGGATCTTTTGTTAGAAACCTTGAAAAGGAAATCTTCCAGAGGGGAAAAAATAATGGTGCAATTTCTCACTATATTGCATATTTACTACAGAGAGCAGGAATCCATCAAGTCAATAAAATAGGGCATGAGACCCTATATACTGTACCAGTGGAGATCATTTGGAAAACATTTCCTTTATATTAAATGACTCTATAGATACCACATTGTTAGCTTTTGAGGAAATCTAAGCCTATTTGTAAGCTTGGCTGTTACATTAAAAGAATATGGAAATAGTTCCCTGTTGCATTAAAATAATCTATATCCCACTAGAGAAAACATACAGTAGTTAGCGTATTGAAAGTAATGGAGTGGACGTGCTTCATAGTTCGTTTTAATGGTCAAGACTATGCATATCATAATATCAGATTAGCTTTTTTAAAAATACTGTGTGTGTATGTATATATATATATATATATATATATATATATATATATATATATAAAAGAATAAAACACGATCACTGGGAGAGTTGAAGTAAAAATACTTTACTAAAAATATATTAATACTAAAAAGTTGCCAAGCTTTCGCTGGGGGAACTCCCCAGCATCGTCAGGGCTAAAAGGCCATTGCAGCAAAGGTGGTTTAAGTAGGTTCAAGTAACGTTTGCGCACGGCTCTTAGACCGTGTTACTGGCCCTGATTGGCCAGCTGAAAGCCAAGATGTGTCTATAACGTTATGTTCTTTTCTTCGGATGCCCTTCCCTATCCCTCCACTATTGGTCTTTAGAGGCGTTAGTAACCTTACATCCCCTCCTCTTCCGATAATACCAACGTCTGCCGTGTCAGGGGGAGGACTTGACCAATAGAGGAGCACGAAGCTGAAAGCACCAGCCTGAAGATGACGAATGGGACTTCGTCGAAACGTCGCCAAGCTGAAAGACCAGCCTGAAGATGACGATGGGACTTCGTCGAAACGTCGCCAAGACACTTCCAATTTTACGTGGGAGAAAACCCGACCAACATACAAATACCCGCGAAAACCTCAGAAAACATATATATATATATATATATATATATATATATATATATATATATATATATATATATCACTGTTACAATTTTAGGATATATGTTAAGGGTAACACTAGACAGTGCCATTGATTCTTGTACCAGTGTTTGTATATCAAAAGTCCTATGTCTGCTGACCAGGTCACTGTTATCATAGATGAAGAGTATTAAATGGTTTATGCTTGGTATCTAGAAAAAAGCAATAGTTAGCACAATCATAAAGTCCGACAATGTAGCTCCTTCAGCAGGGTTGGGTTTTTTTTTTTGTTTGTTTGTTTGTTTTGATAATAGGCCTGAACTACGATTTTTTTTTAATCTTGCTATAAGAGATCTTTCAAAGGAGGTTTGAGGTGCATTAGGACAATAAAGCAGGGATAGGAAAAGTTGCTGAGTCCACAACAGTAGTTTACACCTGTGCTATTCCTAGAATAAGGCTAATACTGTAGTCTGTGTGAAAACTACTTCACTCTCCCATTAAAAGGAGCTTATCATTAGGGTTTACCTTGCTGCTATCCCAGATGCAAGTCTTTACTTAAAGACTTAAAGATAAATCTCTTTCCATTCTCTATCCAATGACATTTGCAGCTCACTGTAATTTACTGAATATCTTCCAAAAAGCAAACATGGGATTACTCATAGTTCTGTTTTAGTAGCCTTGTAAATGTCTGTCATTCACCAAGAAAAGGGAAAGGGAAGGACACATAAACACTTTGGAAAAACATCCTCTGATGTTCAGAACTGGCTGACTCTCCTCTTTCTTTGGGTCTAGTGTGAACATTGTTAGCCTACGCCAGGGGTAGGCAAGCTAGGCCAGGGGTAGGCAACTCGTGGACTTCAACATGGCTGGCTCAGGAATTGAAGTACACAAGTCATAAAAGAGCCAAGGTTGCCTACCCCTGGTCTAGGTCTTGCTTTGTGTTCACATGAAGCAATGAATAAACACAATCTCTCTGTGCAGTCATCACCAGCCCTAATTCCCAGACAGTAATCTTTTTCCAATTTCATTCAGAAGTGATATATTAAATTGAAGAAATAATAAAACAAACTATTCTGATGACTAAAAAACATTTTTTTTTTTTAGCTACCTCTAGGTTTTAGCAGCTAGCTCTCTTGCTCAGAAATCTTGAAAAGAATTTGGTGAGGCTGTTTTCTTTTTTGAAGACTGCCAATTTATTGATGAAGTTGATAAAATAATAAACAAAGAGAAACAGTTAAAGAAGGCAAATTGCAGGTTCGGTGATAAAATATTTTCTTTGCCCCCTGGGTTACAATGTGTACAAATTATATTCACAGGCTAAAATTGAGTAAGTTTATTATTTTTGCTTAAGATAACATTAAATTTATAATACAATGACAATCAGCAAAATGAATAGCTATGATGAAGACTGCTGAGATTCCTTTTACAATGGTCTCTCTCCCCCTTCTTCTCCTCCTTCTTTGCAGAGTCTAATATGTTGCAGTTTCAAATGGGTTTGCAAATATTAGGCAAGCACTTGGGACCTTTATTTCAATCTGTGCAAATTTGTGCAGTACACGAAAACCCTGTCACAGCCAAACATTCATTCATTAGTTTCCTCTTCACCAGCTTACATTCTCAGATACATGTTACAATGGCAAGTTTCACAAGTTTGGCAACTTGAAGCTATGACTAGGCAGTACAAATAAGGTCAGTGAAATGAATAATAATTCTTCAAAAAGCAGTCCCTTCTAGAGAAGACAATTGAGATGCAAACAGATTCGGTTCAGTTACCAACTGATGTTAACATACAAGTAAATATTCTCTCGATCCTGGTGACTACATAAACATGCCTAATAGTTTTCATGCAGTTGCTTTTTCCTGGGATATTGGTTTTATTCAACTTCATAGGATAGCCCATGACCTGGGATAGCTGATCTTAATAAAGATATTATTGAATTATAGGTTTTTAGGTTTTTAAAATATATACATATATGTAGCTTTTATTTGGAAAAAAATACCCAGACCAATTCCTTGTTGAACTTTAGTCATTTTCTTCCATCAGAATATCAATAAATAATCAGAGCAGCATTCAAAGAAAAAGAAGATTGTGGATAAAAGATAGGATGACTGGTACAGAACACCAGTGATAGCTGCAACAAACTGTGATGATGCCAAAATAACAACATATGCCTCATGCGGTCATTCGATACTTGCTTAAAAACAACTGACATAAGTATGTTAGTTTCACATGAGGGATGTTGTCATTATGCACGTGTCATCATGTGTTTTTCATTGCAGACATTCAGTCTCAGATCTTCACTTGAAGTTCCAGATAGAGAGCAAAACAATGTGGTTTTTTTTTGCTTACAGGGCAAAATTTGTATTTGACACCGAGGTAAACTCAGAGTCAAGATTGAGTTTCAGACACCTTAGTTGTATGACTAAAAGTCAAGGTGACCAACAGAAAAGTGAGGGATTATTGTCCTTTTCTGCTCTACTTTCCTTCTTAGCAATACCATAGTAATAGAAGGTACAAAAGATATAAGGCATATTTCACTTTTATATTATCATTTTCCATATTATAGGTATGACATACAGAATTAAGCTCTATCAAATGAAGTGCTGATCTTATGCATGTATCTCACATCTATTATTCTATCAGTATATTCCATTTTATCATCCTTCTTTCTTTTCAATGATAACAATGATCAAATGATTTAGCAAAATGTATAATATGAACTCAGAGACGAAAATAGATGAAATCAGCAATAATGTTTTCCCCATAAAAAATGGAATTGTCTTGGGCAAAGGCAAACTAGAGACTATTTATTTATTCATTTGAAACCCAATCTCAAATTATATGGGATGCTTACAACATAAATTAAACCAATTTGATAGATAAATGAAATTATAATATCTCATACATCACAACAGCTAATAAAAAAGCATCCATTCAGTTCACTGATAGATGCTTCTTCAACTCAATGGGTGCCTAGTGATCAAAGGAGTATATAACCATGTCAATACTAATGCTGTGAAAATTAGATTTGATTCCTTTTATGATAACTTGTTTCATATGGCTTAGTCATTCTTAATCAGCAGATTCTTTTAAACCTGTTACTTGATTATTTACTTGATTACGTTTCTGGCTAAGCATATAGAATCATAGCCTGAGTTTCTGAATGGCATCCCCAATTGACTCAGTAATTATACATAGTTTTAGGACTTCATATTAAGCATGGTTTATGTCTTTTTCTGTACAAAAAATTAACCTTTTATATCTAGTATTAAATAACTTGTTTGTTAATTACCCCATCCCAAATCAGCTGAAAGTAGTAGTTCTTGCTTATGTGTGTTTATGAAGTGAACAATGAAGTCTACTTTGTTCAGGAAAATCCTTTGTATAAAAACTCCTTAACTATTTTGCTTGAAATTCACTAAATTCTTTTTGAAAATGCTTCACTAGAACATGCACATATATATTCCTGACTTCATACATTGCAGTAAAGAGAAATTTTCCAGCCTTGTCCCTGTTTCAAATTTCTACCTGAAATTTTCATTGCATTATATTGAAAATTCAAGGAAAAAAAGTGTATTTGCCCTAACCTAGACTAAGGGATAAATAAATTTTGCTTTCAGTTAGCAGGACAGAATAAATGAAGCTACTACCAAACCTGTAAATCGGCCCTTGTTCTGATTCAGTGATCTGTGCACATCTTACTATGGGTAATAAGTATTCTTTACTTTAGCATATCCATGCTTCATAAATCAACATACAAAACAGAGACATAATGCTAGAAGTCCTCAGCCTAAAATTATCTACCTATGTCATCACATCATTATAGATAGTTAGAACTTGAAATACTGGAATATGCCATCATAGAATTAAAAAATATTTTTCTTACCCAAACCTGTGATACAAATTTGTAATGCACAAGACAAAAATATTTGGGAATTGTAGTTAACATTTGAATTTGGCAGAGCAGATGTTTCTTTTTCAGTATCCTATTTAGTTGAATGAAAAAAGGGGGGAATTTTTTTTTATTTTAATCCATCTGCATCATGGTTAAAATGAAATAAAAGAGAATCACTTTATTACCACATAGTTGTACAATAAATACTTCAGTTCTCTCTGAAAGTACTCTGATTTACACTTAAAGTATATCTTCTGAGATATTTATACTTTTGAAATAAAACAGCATTTTCTTATATAGCAATGACCAATGAAAATGTGCTGCAATATGAATCTTCATTTATAAAGAATGTCATTTCATAAGTTAGATAGACAACTAGTATAAAGTACTTTGTAATACAAAGTATAAAGTTGTCCATACTATTATAACATGCTGGGATAAATACAAATTATTTTGAAACTACTATACAGGTAGAAAATTCCATTTGTTTCTTTCTCCCTTCCTGGCAGCAATAATAAAATGCATAATTAAATATGAGCTGTCCTTTTGTAACATCCGAAATCATTTTTCTTTCAAACTAAATACACATTTGAAAGCATAGTATGCAAAACTGTCCCCCCCCCCTAGTTACTGATTTGACTCATGTGCAGGGAAGGCTCAATTCTCCATCAAAATTATCCAAACACATAGAGGAGCATACTTTTATATACTATACCATGCATATTTAGAAAGTTTAATAAAAAAAAAAGTTTCCCTTGATGTCAAGGAGAACTTTTTACTAAGTCTCTTTGCAGCCCAAGTGAGAAAGAGAAATTTTAATTCTAAACATGATTGCAGAGTGCAGGAAGACACTTCCCTCCCCACATACCCATTCCTCACACAGACCGGTAATTAATTAAAGAATAGGAAAAATGTAGTTTCTTGCTACACCTTCAGTGTTAACTTGCCTTTCACTCTGTCTAATGATAGGGCTGAAGAATTATATTGCCTGTCTCTAGATTTTCCTTCCTCCTATAAGATTAATAATAATTAATGATCTCCAATTAGAATATTGCTATCTATTTTCCATATGTAAAGCATAAATTGTTAAATGATTTATTCTCCAAAATCTATACAGGCATTGAAGCAGCGAGGATGATTCGCTAATCTGTGGGCTGTAATAAATATTTCTTTGTATCAATCTTTTCATCTATATTTCTAAACTTCATAACAAAACTTCAAGTGAAGGAAGGAAAGAAACTATTAGCTGTGAATCAGACATTTTCTGGGAGACACAGAATTATTTTTCAGGATGGAGGGCTCAATTTTCCAATCTCAGGTGTATGATTAAAATCAATTAAATCACTCTTCCAATGTCAGCATCAAGATTCTCCTGACAAATGAAATTATGCGAGAAAAGTGTTCTCTTCACTTCTCAACCCTTCCTCAGTACTGCTCACATCCACAAATGAGATCAAAATGCTCAGCTTAGGGATTTCAGAGATATTTTCCATAAGAACACGAAAAACCCCAGGAAACCTATGTAAGTAGACTTTATAGTCTCTGGTGGCAAGGTTTTGATGGCCTCTGTATGGCTGGATATATTCATGACTAACAAAAATAGTAAAAAAAAAAAAAACCCTGAACAAAATTTAACTATTTGCCACACTCATTCATTTCCCTTCCTTATCGATGAATATGTACTAGTATTCAACTGTAGTATTATGTACTGCTTGGCCAGGATACATGCAGTAATATTTTCATTTTTATTTTAAGTGAAAAATATCTCTGATGGGATCATCTCAATAGTAAACAAATAAATAAATAAATATAATAGTAATATTCTATTACTACCAATGACATACAATATATAAAATTCTCTTGCCTTTGCTTCCCAGACATAAGAAAACGGAGCTCTAAATTAAACTTCAAGTAATTGCACTAAGTTTCTGAAGTGGTAAATAAGGTAATATTAATGTATAGTAATATTCATCAAAATAATGTGATATATTACTTTTCGTTTCTGTGTTGGTGGGGTTGGGTGGGAACTGGTTAGCTATTAAAGCTATAGAGATATCTCATTTCTTTCTCCTCCTTCTCCTTAAATTATTATGTATTCTTTTAAAAACTGTAAATTATAAATTGGTCAGATAGCCTTCATATTTATTTATTTATTTATAAATTTTAAATCGTGTTTATTTGTGTGTTGGTGTTCTATCCCAGTCTATTGCTATCCTTGTTAAAGGCACAAGGACCAAACCCCTGCTGATACAATAGGTTGGAGACTTGAAAACAAAACAAACCCTTTTTAATATGGGTGACAAACCTGTCAAATAATCCAAAACACAAACAGCAAAACTCAAGTCCAAAGAAAGGAAATAGTCCACAGGAAATACGATGCAAACAGAAGAGTAGTCACAAGCAAGATGAACAGACCAGGATTCCAAGAAGCACTTTGCAAATGGTTGCCTTCAGCAACCAGCACCGCCCACACCTCCTCTTTTTATACAGCAGTCCCAAGGCGTTGCCTCTCATTGCCTTCTCCTTTTACTCTGGAGTTGCCGCATTGACTGCTATTGATTTACTCTTGCTAATTGACGACATCTGCGAGCATCAATTAGCAAGTCCATCAGGTGTGATTCCTCCGAGTCTGACTCATTCTCCTCACACAGCTGAGTTTCATCAGGAACACGACTGGAGGGCCCAGGCTCTGCATCAAATTGTGAGTCCTGTAATTCATCAGAGCCTCCCTCTGCCCTTGATGGCCTTTCAAATGCCTCCTCCACCTCCTCCTCAGATTTCTCAGACTCAGCTGTTGGGAGCACAGGCTGGCATGGAATCACAACACTTGGTTTAAGTTGGTGTTGGAAAAGGCTTGCCCAATAGGGATCATAGACATGCTCTTGTCCAGACACTTGTGATGTGTGTCACCAGCTGGGTCACTGAAAAGAGATTGCTCTTTCTTTGTTACTGATAGTAATTGAAGCTTAGTAATATGTGCACTCTTGAATTAATAAGCATATACTGTAGAGAAACAGTGTTGTGCCTTCTCACATTGTGATGTTTTATGACTAATCCATCTGCACATACTAAGAACAAGGGTTTACTGTACATCTATCATAGAGTTATTTAGGACTCTATCGCCTGATCATGCTACCCCTAAACTGGATGACGCTTAGCAACAGTAAAAAAAAATAAGGAGGATATTTTTGAAGCAGTTGCTTGAGATGGAACAATAAGGAAGATAAAGTATAGTATGGATAAGAGCAATTACATTTTAATTTTATTGCCTATTTGATCAAATTTCTAAAACCAAGATTCTCAAGTTCTAATCAGCATTTGTAGCATTTATGGCTCACAAGAACGATTTCACCATTCAAGGGCAATTCGAGGTGGGATTTACACAAGTTTCCTTATTTTATGTACCTTCTTTTATTATTATACTATTATAGTAATGATGAACCACAATGAACTTATATTTCTTTGGAATTGACACACAATGATTGAAACCCTCAAGAGGCAAAGCATGGAAGAAATCCACCAGAGACACTTATGCACCAAAAGTTACCCCCTTTCTCCTATTTTTCTCTTTTCCTTCTTCCATTTCTATCCCCCAAACCACGACCACAAAAACAACACCTCCAAGTGCTTTTTGGCTTTCCTTTTGTTTATTCCATCCATAAATATTTTATTACTTAAAAAGGAAAGCAGTGTTTGCTCCTAATTGTTTTTGATTAAATATGCTAATTACATTTTGGAATATTAATGACACATACACTACTAAATGTTTTAATAATGCATTGAAATAAGCTGGCAAATATAACAACAAATTAACCTGAAACTGCTACAAGATTTTCAGAATTTTATATTACACTACTACAAAAGGGAGTAAAATAAATAATCTTTCATTCTGACATTTAAGCTCTAATTTTTAAAAAAAAAAAACCGAAACTATAGCAGGATGAATCTTCTTTTCACAAGTGTTGGTAATAAACTGATGGTTTCTTTGACTGAATATTTGACTGATGGCTTCCAGGACTGCCAAATTTAATTTTGACTTTCCTATAGGACAAGACACTCACAGAAGTCTTATATTTTTATCTTTACATGAATAAAATTATGTTCCCCACCATTATGAACAATCAGTCTCTTTGGAGTTAAGGACATATAGATCAGGCTATATCTGGCCCATTTCATTATCGTAGGCATTTCAATCATCACAAACATTCTACATTGCTCTGTTTTAAAAAAGAAATGTAAGAATATCCACTTTAGCTTTTTTATACATAGTTTACAGTGTCTCCCAAATGTAAACTACAATTTTGGAGCCAATAAACATTTTCAAGATGAATGCTAACAGGTTCCACTATTTAACATATACATTTGTGCTCTGACAGATTTTGATTGCTGTGCAGATTTGCTAATGTGAACATTTTAAATAAAAACGAGAGTACGACAATCAAGAGACACTGGGACTATAAGACAATGGAATCATCGGAACTTTGCCCTTGTAAGGGCATATGTAATGAAATCATATCCTGTCTCTCTATTCTTTGTGGATAAGCAGACTTTTCCATGCATCCCACAGTGCTGAAACTGACCAGTAAAAAGAGTTACAGCTTCATTGACCAGCCTGTGCATTGTCTGAATAACTGAAGTTACCTAATTTATAAAGCCAATGCTTGATTTGCCATGCATAAGGAGATCTCTATTAATTAGTAGGAAAGTGTGGCATTTAGATTTTTCTGCCTTAAATAAAAAACTTTCTTACCTCTGCTCTTCCATCACTATAGTGATGCACTGATCTGATTTACTAGTTACTCTTAATAGTCTTCACCAATGTGACACAACTATATATCTATGGAACAACATGTACAATTTGTTTTTCCAGTGATTCTTGAATGAGGCTGATTGGGTGAAAAAGTCACTAAAAATTAGTACAAACTCCACATTTTACACTTGTATTTATGTAATGTTCTTATTAATTACATCCCATCTTTCTATTTACTGCATAGCACTTAAGTGAAGCAGTGACAATTTAATTAAAAATGCTTTGATATAAATTAGACAAATATTTTTTATTTTATTTAACATCACATCAAAATTGTATCTATGCTATGCAATTAATATATTGTCAATCACATTCCTTCTCTACAAATGTAGAGGGTAATTAGGTTGCTTCAAAAGGAGCTGCCTAGATGCTATGGTAAGGTTTCAGATTTCCAGTCTTTCTCTGGTTAGCTATATAGAACTGGAGATTGTGAAATGGTTGAAAATAAGTCAAATGACCATTGAATATTATATGTTCCTTCTCACAGCAAGAGCTTTACCAGGCTGAATCAATGGGCACAAACCCAGGGCTTAAACAGTAGGTGTAGATATGCTCTTTGACAGCACCACCACCTACAGCTCTCCTTCTCTTTCACACAGTATTTGCTTAAGGCCAAATTGCATTACATTAAGCATGCTCTTTGAGAAGTGCATCAAAGTTTTCTGAGATTCAAACTACACAGTCAGCTAAGCATAACTAGAAATTCTAGTATCTCCCCATTAATGGCAGTAGTTATTAGCAATAGTAACAGTAGATTATTCCCTTACTTCTTCCCTCACTAATGTATCTTGCTGTCAACTTAGAAAATTGTATTTTATATTTGACAGTAAGTTACAATAATGGAGGACTAAAGGATATGATTGGGGGGGGGGATTATCTAGATAAACATAGACCCAAGCTAAATTGGAGTAATCTACTCTTACTATTAATAGGGAAATATGTGCTACTTATCTCAATTGTTCAAAGCCAAACTTTAATGTGATAACTGGTATGTTAATATGTATCAAGTTTTCCTTACCTAATTACAAGCATGTAAATTGGCTCTTTATGTGCAACTCTCTCAAAAGCTTGGAAATGCCCCCCCTAAACACCTATACATGTTTTTATTGAATTGGGATCCATAACAGAACACAATAATAGCAAAATATCCAATTATTTATTGACATAAACAGATAAATATTTTTGCCCATAAACTACTTTGAGGAGAAAAAGTAAAAATAAAGTATATTACCATATGTTACATTATACACAAGGTTTTTCTAATAGATTATGATTATTACAGTAGTGTTATTATCACCTTTATCAGTAAATAGCTGATCCATGGGAGTATAATATGAACTGATGGAAAGAAGGAAGGAAGGAAAGAAGAGAGGGAGGGAGGAAGTTGTGCAATCTCACATGATAAAACTGAGATCTTGTGAAATTCTACTATCTCATGAGATTTGAACCTTTTTAAATTATGTTTTTATAACTTTATATTTTCAAAATGGGAAGGGGATAATTAGGAAGTTCTACAGGAATGTTAATCCCCAATAGCATATTGTTAGCTTCTCCTTCCTGTGGTTGATTTTCTTTTAAAAATATGACACAAAAATATCCATCTTGTAATATAGATTTATAATATCCATCATTGCTTTCAATGGAAGTCTTAGTAGAAAAAGATGTTAGAAATATGAATTCAACTAATAAACTATGAAATATAGAGCAAGTGTCAAGTTTTCTTTTGCCAGATTACTTTCCCACAGCTATGCTCTGGAAGGAACCTCAACTTGCTGGGTAAGCAAAGAGTGTTTCCTTTGAGAAATGTATTTAAGCCAATGTGGTAACAGAAACATTTCCTTGAGAGAAAGCTCAAAAAGTATGATTTTAAAATTATGAAACCACCGGGATGTAGATTACCACTTTCATTTCCTAATCTTCACCAAATTAAATCATTCCTTTTTTTGTGGTGGAACAAAATTGCAGCTATAATTTAAGATTGTGTGATTCCTTTTATGATCCTGATTTGAGATAAATCTCTTAGCCTTCACTCTTCCCTTAAAAAAAGAAATCTATTAGTTGGTATTTTCTAGTTATGTTACAAAGTCATGCTTTTTGCTTTTTAATTGTAATTCTTTGGTTGGAAAACATACAAGGCTATAACATTACTGCAGCAGCATTTGTATAATAAACAAAAAACAAACATTAGTTGGAATGAATGCACATAGTCTATTGAGTAAATCTAAATGAAAAGGAATTAGGCAAATTGTTCCTACTAAGAACTGAAGTCAAACTGAAGATTCAGGTGAATAAGCACACCCACACACAAACATCCTTTGAGTAGTATGGAAAGGCCTAAGACTATCTCAGTTTTTCTTTTCTTCTTCAAGATTTAAAAAACATTATGGGTCCTTAAAGAAATAATTAGACTTCCATCCCAGATACGCTAAATTATAATAAAGAAACAGGATTATCTGAGCTTTTGAATTACTGTAGTCCAACATCTGGATGATATGATATGGCCTTAAATTAGCCAGTCCTATGGAGTGTTTGTCTTAGGCAAAGAAGAGGGGATTGAGCACTAGTTCCATTCAAGCAATTAATAGTTCATTATCATGGGAAAAAAATAGAATTAGGGTAGACCTGGGAATTCATTTCTTGATATATTGATATTTTATAGATAAACAAAATTCTTTCCTAGAAATCCAGTTTTTTTCCCCATCATAATCAGATACCGGTTGCAGAACTGTGTGCAATTTGGAACTTGATAGATATTTAAGTACCCTTTATCTTTTTTTATTCTCTTTTTTTAAGATTCATGTTAGTTTGGATTATTTGTAAAATACCTCGTGATAAAAGAAATCCAAAAATTGCCTAAGTTGTTTGGATTGGACAGCCTGTAAACATAAACAAATAACCTGTAGGGATTGTCCAAATTTGGCAGCTTAAATAATAGTGTTAATCTTGAAAATTCAGTATTTTCTGATTTTTAATTTTTATTTTATTGACTATGTTTATTGACTGACTACATTTCATTAAATCTCTTTCCTAAACAAACTACAAAATTTTGGAAGGCCTGGTGTCATCTTATTAAACAACAGGATTTTGTTGCATGCTGACTCACAGCCTCTAATATTGCAATGGAAATACTACTCATACAATCAGGAACTGCATTTTCAAAATGAATCACACAAACCCATAGACAATAATTTATTAGAATGATTTTCCTCTGGGTTTAATTGCTTATTGATTTTGGGATCTTGGATGGTCAAATACCACTATATAGTTAGCTCACAATTGCTATGCAGGTACAATAAAAACTCAGAGTTACAAATACCTTGGGAAATCTTCATAAACAAGAACATTCTGGCACTTTCTTTGAAATCTTCATCTGCCACTCACCTTCCTTTGCCTGTGTACATTATACAAATACACTTTCCTATTTCCATCAGTTAGGAAGATGAACAACAGCCTTCCACTTCTGTGAATGATTTGGCAAAATACCAATGACCTGTGTGATTAGTTTATTAGCTCATCCTAATTTCAGATCTGCCCATGTTGTGAAGTTTTGGGGGGAAATCAAATAAGCACAATATTTTTCAAAAAAAAAAAAAAAACCCGTGAGCATTCCAAAGGTTTTTAGTACTTCCAAAGGAGTTAGTGAACTTCTCTTCACATTAATTTGTATCTTTAGAAGCCTATGTTTTAATTAGAAAGGAAACCTATAGATCACAGATATTCCGAATTGTTGGTATTAGA
The DNA here is from genome assembly GCF_016545835.1 of Crotalus tigris. Lineage (NCBI taxonomy): Eukaryota > Metazoa > Chordata > Lepidosauria > Squamata > Viperidae > Crotalus > Crotalus tigris. The sequence continues at coordinate 8,647,178 of NW_024096460.1, read as the reverse complement.
AAATTGGTCTGATAGAACTGGAGAGAAAGTATCTTGGATTGATGTCATACTTCAGATTTCTTCTTTCTGTCACAGCAGTAGCAATGTGATCTAAAATTGGGATAGTCATGATCCATGGTTGGATCATGCCTAATACAACCAATATACCTCTGTTCTGCAAGCTGCATTAGTTGCCAATTTGCTTCTGAATCCAATTCAAGGTGCTGGCTCTGACAACTACAGTGTGGGACTGGGCAATCTGAGGAACCACCTCTCTCTCCCTAGTTAGATAATTTACCCTATCATTTTCCAAAGTACCAAAAAGGCAAAACAAAAAACAATGGATGAAAATAAACCAAGCAGACAAGCAACCTGGAATTAAGAAGAAATTTCCTAATGGTGAGAACAATCAACCAATGGAATAGCTTGCCTCCAGACGGGTGGGTGCTCCAACACTAGAGATTTTTAAGAAGAGAATGGACAACCATTTGTCTAAAATGGTATAGGGTCTCCTGTTCAAGCAGGGAGTTGGACTAGAAGACCTCCAAGGTCCCTTTCAACTCTATTATTCTATGTTCTATATCTGTCAGAGAAGGCATGCTGCAGGTACTATCAGCTAGAGACCTACATTTGGTGGGTTCCAGGAGACATTCTCTCTTTGCCACAGCACCCACCTTATGGAATATTATCCTCCCTGAAATTAGATTAGCTCCATCCCTTTTGATTTTCTAAAAGGCCTCTGAGACCTTGTTGTGGCATCAGGCCTGGGCCTCTCCTAGATCCAGAGAGATATATGGCTGCATTGCTGAATTGGCTATGTTTATTTCCTCTTTACTCATAATTTGTATCCCTGTTTTTATAATATTTATTTTACTGTGATTTTTTATATATCTATGGTTTTTATATGGTTTTTATATGGTTTTATCCATTTGCTGTGCACCACCCAGAGACTCATTCAGCAGGAGGGTGGGTACATAAATTTGATTAATATATAAATAAAATAAGAGATTCAACATGTTTCAACTGACTTTATCCCACTAAAATGAAGAGGTATTCTAGAAAGACGATGACATTTTAAAGATAGTTCTTGACCTTAGCTTGACTGATCTGCCTGGATTAGCATATGGCCAGGAGCATTAATAGGACAGAGCCTATAAGGATGATGAGACTGATGCCTCCTAGTAGACATGCTCATGACACCTGAGTGTTAATCCAAAAACATCGCAATTTACTTAGATACAGGTTCATACCCGCATAACACTGGAAATAGATGGCAAAAATTAAGTCTATATTCATACTATAAATTTAATCAAAAAAGTCTTTCCTTTGCATATACATATATATGTATATATATTACTCAGCAAGGCAAATATAAATATTTAGAGTATGTTTTTAAAGGAGAAAAAATTCACTGCAGAACTGAAAGCAGAAATACATGAAACATTTTAACATTTATATACATTCCATATCAGTACAACAAAGTGAAAGTTAGGAACTAAATATGTATTTATAATGTTCTTAGTAGCTGTTCTTCTTTTTGTATCTTTAAATAATAAGATAGTGGGAATTTTGGCATTCAGTTCAGAGATTCAAATCCTTTCTTTCTTTCTCTCCCTCCCTCGCTGTGGGACAACTGACCATGGGAAAATGCCAGAGGTGAGGGCAACCTCCTCCTCCTCCTTCTCCTCTTCCCCTCTCTCCCTCTCTCATCATTGGCAGCTCCCATTGTGGGAGAATGCCGGAGGCAAGGAGAATCATCACCACCACCTCCTTTCCCTCCTCCACCTCTTCCTCTCTCTCTCTCTCTCTCTCTCTCTCTCTCTCTCTCTTTCTCTATCTATCTATCTATCTATCTATCTATCTATCTATCTATCTTCTCTCTCCTTCCATCCTTCGTTGATCTGGCTTACCCACACACGTACAGCAATACCCCTTGAACTCTGTGGCCGAAACTCCTGTGCACCAAAAACCTTTTCCAAAATGACCTTTTCCAAAGTGATCTTTCTTTGGTCAGGGGGGAAGTCCCTCTTTGCCCCCCCCCACTTTATCCTTCCCATTTTTTCCCCAGTTCAAGCTATGGAGGAGGAGGAAGGGAGGAGGAATTGTTCAGTAGCAAATTGTCAATGGTGAGTTGTCTCACTGCAAGGCAGCTGGGACAAAGCAGACCTGGGGAGCCAGTGGTGGCAAGCCAGCAGTGGTGAGCTGTCCTAGATCCAATAATATGAACTTGGTAACTCCTTTGATCACTTTGTTATATTTCTGCATTAAAAAAATGAGCATAGGCTTGTGAAGGACATCAAAATCACAAGAAAGGGAGGGAAAATATCCTAAATATCAAAATACTCATAACAGGATGAGACTTTTTTCTCACTAGGCAAATTTTATTTCTAACATTCTGTCAGAATATTTTCACCAGTGATCACCCTTTCCTAAAGTCAGGATGGAGGAGAGGACATTTAAATCCCATTTATTTTGTAAAATCCAGTGGTTTATTTAACAATACATCTTCAGAAAGGAAGAGGAACAAACAAGCAAAGTCTCATCTGCGAAATGCAGGAAGCACACAAAACCACGCACCCTCCAGTCCATGGAAAAACTTCTCTCCACAAAACCAGTCCTTGGTGCCCAAAAGATTGGGGACTACTGTGGTACAACACTAAAAGGATATTCCTAGAAGTATATTTGTTAAATGCACAAGTAACCACACAGATTTTAGGTCTGTATATTTTACAAATTCCTCTTCCAGAATTGGCCTTAGAATGTTTGAAATTTGCATTTATACTTTAACAAAAGGAATTTGAAATATAATAAAAAGAATTTGTAAAATAATCTATCTTTCATTTTAATAACCCAGTACAATTTCATTATAAATATCTTGTTGTTGTTGTGCCATATCCGTTATTGGACGTTGGCGATCATGTTGGTGATCCTGTTTTTATCAGCAGCCGCATGAAAAAGTGCTGCTGAGTTTTGTCCAAACCAGTCCCTTAGATTTTGAAGCCATGATGTTCTTCTTCTTCCTGGACCTCATTTGCTTTCAATCTTTCCCTGGAGGATTAAATGGAGTATGCTTTATTTTTCTGGGTGTCGCATCACGTGTCCGAAATATTCTAATTTTCATTTTTTAATTGTTTTGATGATTCCTTTGGCTTTCCCAGGTGGCTTATCACCTCCTCTGATCTTGTCAACCCAGCTTATACATAAATCCACATTTCAAATGCTTCTAGTCTCTTCAGGTGGCCTTCTGTCAGAGACCAACTCTCTACTCCATGGAGCAGGATAGAAAAAATATAGCATCTGATAAGCCTCATTTTCAGTCTTAGGCTTATACCAGTGGTGGCAAACCTATGGCACGGGTGCCATAGGTGGCACTCAGAGCCCTCTCGGTGGGCACGTGCGCCATCGCTCCAGTTCTAGGCCTTCAGCTGGGTTTTATAAAACCTTTTCACTTTAGGCCTCTGCCGCCGTGCACAAAAAAAAAGGTTCAATCAATCAGTCAATTTCAACTTCTCGCGGGAAAAAAAAGATCTTGCAAAGTTGCAATTGATTGATTGAACTTTTTAGTCCCACCCAGTCTGCTGTTACAACCGCAGCTACACCCACCCAATGGGCCACACCTACCCAATGGGCCACACCTACCCAATGGGCCACACCCACCCAATGGACCACACCCTCCTGCACCCGACAATGCATAAGTGGGTTTTGGGTTGCAGTTTGGGCACTCAGTCTCTAAAAGGTTCGCCCTCACTGGCTTATACCATAAAGTATATTGTAAAGGGATTAATGTAAAACAATGCAAAGAAGAAACCTACACCCTTGTTAAGCGGACAAGATATATAATGAACAGTTTTAATATTTTTGTAACGGGTAATTTTTAACCCTCCAAAACATAGCCACACAAGCTCGGTGGAAAGCAGAAATAAGAAAAACAGGTTTTTATCCCATTGCTCTTTTAGTGGCTTTTGATCCTTACCCAAGGGATAATCCACCTCATGAGTTCCATCAATCCATACTCTTTTTATGAACCCTCTGCCATCTCTCAAACCTGAGAATGATGAATTAGTAGAGACAGTGTGTTTCTGTGTACATGTCTGCCCGGGGATGACTTCAGAATATTCATCTCATTTCATTTGTGACCTTTTTCTGTTCCACAAACCCAAAAGGTCTATGCTGCATAATCGCAGCTCAGAATGAAATTATAAATGAACTAACTAACCGATACCAACTTGGACATTTACTTGACCTTATGATTTTAACAGGCTGTATTAATTTTTTCTTGCACAGCCAATATCTGTTCTACAAATTAAGCAGTAATAAGTATTTGTATTTTTGTTTAATTAATTAAGCTGATTACATAAATCTTTAACCAAGCAGTGACTAATCTGAGGCACAAACATTCCTTTGATAAGATACATTCAGGCAAACATTTTTGTGGCAAAATGTTATCAGATAGCATATAATTAGGTTAAGATTCTTGGTTTGGGTCATTAAGTGATGGTATTGGGAACATTCCAGAAGGGACTACAGAATAATAACTACTTTAAGCTTTTATGACTTTGAGTGAGATTGCTAGACTGACCCTCTGTGAGTGACCATGTTTTCAGGTTGTTATTCAGAGAATGTCTTTTCACAATTAAAATTTTGGCATACCGCGTGTAATTCATGCTATGTTAGAATCTGAATTCTGTGACACTGCAAACATGTTACTTTTTGACAGAATTTGATTGATCTTGAAAAGTTAATACCAGAAAACCTGGAAATATTCTAGTTATAGATTAATCTGATCATTTAAAAAAGAAAGAAAGGAAGAAAGCAGTGGAAAATTACATTAAACTGTTGCCAAGAATATTGCATGAACTTATCCAGAAAATCAACAGGAGTCAAGCTTGACCTGCAGGAAGTTTTTCTCCCCCATTTTATTTTTACAGCTAAAAAGACAGTAAGCTGGTTCAAAACTTTATACTATTAGTCAATAGAACAAAAACTGGCACTATTCTACTGGCTTATAGGATAGGTTTTCCCCAAGTAGAGCGCACCTAGAAGCTAAAGGTTGGGGAAATCAAGGAGATGTACATGCCTGCAGAATGACATTGCTTCTTCAATAATACTCTATCCATGAGCCATGGTGGTGCAGAGGTTAGAATGCAGTACTGCAGGGTAACTCACTGCTCATTCCAAGTATTCAATCCTGAGCGGCTCATGGTTGACTCAGCCTTGGGAAAATGAGATTTTTGGGAGAAATATGCTGACTTTGTAAACCACCTAGAGAGGGCTGTAAAGCCCTATGAAGTGGTATATAAGTCTAAGTGCTATTGCTATCTGAAGACTTGTGGGGCAGGAGCTGCACCAACAAAAAAAATCAGTTTAAATGGACATGGGAAGAGGAAGTTGTAGGTCATAGCTTCCCAGTCCTTATTTCCATAAACAGCTAGTCTGTGACATGGATATTGCTTTCCATTTTCTTCTGTTCTCATAGTAAGCCAATTTAAATCAGTAGATATTTAAGATATATCAAGGTATATCCTCTAATTCTGTTTCTCTATTCTCGTATATAATTCCATTGATGTAAATAGTTTGGGAGAAATGGAGATAGAATGAGAAATGTTCAAAAGGAAAATTAATTGCAGAATCTAAATGAAAATATCTACATTTTGTAATTGTTGCTAGATCAGTACCATTGTTTAACTGAAAGCTTGTGAACTGTTGGGTGAAATGTTATGGCAAAGCTTTCAATGGTAATTTGAATATTTGCAACCCTTTTGTCTCTGGGTTTCTAAAGTTTTGCCTATAATAAATAGTTGCTTTAAATTCTTAATTTGTGTGAAGTCAAGGGTGTTCTGCTTATAACGTTGTGTCTTATGATGTAGCCTTGTTTCATTTGTCAGATTTTAACATTTCAAATTTGAATTCAGAAAGATGAACATTGCCGTATAGCTGTAGAATGTCAAAGGTTAAGTAACCACATTTCTCAGTATGGTAAGTATCACTGGTAAAGTTCTCATGAGCAAACCAATTGTTTGGCTTTTCCATTTTCAATATTTGGTTTCTTGTTACATGAAGCATGGAGAATTTAACAAAGCTGTTTTTCATTGTTTAGAGAAAAGTAAATTGCTAAAGCCCTGGAGAGTCTCTTCGGTTTCTATTGTGGCTATTTTTACTTTCCACATTAGAGATCCAAGATAGTAATATTGAACAATAAGAGTCTTTGGAGCTCCAGCGTTCAGAAATTTATTGAATGTATAGGACAGTCAATTTCAAATTGTGTTCTTGCAAACAGAAAGAGCACATTGTTAATTCCTGTTACATGAGGACAGGATATTCATTCTATCTTGAGATATGTTCCTAATCCTAATCCATGGTGTTTGGTTCATGTCATATATGTCCATAATCTGCCTACTTATAGACTAATCTGCAACACCACAAGAGCCATGGTGGTACAGTGGATAGAATGCAGTATTGCAAGCTAATTCTGCTAACTCCCAGGGGTTTGATTCTCACTGGCTCCAGGTTGACTCAGCCTTCCATCCTTCTGAGGTCGGTAAAATGAAGGCCCAGACTGTTGGGGGCAATATGCTGGCTTTGTAAATTGCTTAGAGAGGGCTGTAAAGCACAGTGAAGTGGTATATAAGTCTAAGTGCTATTGCTATTGCTACTTGCCTACCTCTTCCAAAATTAGTAATATTGGACTTTGTGCCATGGCTGAAAATGTATTGAAAGCCTGTTTCTTCAAAGTAACTGGAAGCAATTCTCAGTACAGTAGCCAAATATCAATCTCTGAATTTAAATTTGAATCCAATGATAGGATTTATAAAAACAAATCAATAATGGTTGGAACATGGGTAAGTCGTAAGGAGATAAGAGGGTATAATTTCAGCTGTGTGTAGATCATTGAGAAGGAAGCATCAACAACAAAGAGTCTGTGTATCAACACAAATGTACAGTGCTAGATTCAGCTTCAAACGGCCCCAAAGAACCATAATGATAGTCCTGTTGTAATCTTTCATTAGTCTGATCAGGAAGTGAAGGAATTGAAGGATCTTGACTTATATTAGTACTTCTTAGTGCCATATACAATTGTATTTCAATAATACTACTATCCCACTGCAACAATACAGCTAATTAACATATATTAGAGTTAGTATTTAAGCTATCTTTATAAAGGAAAACAAAATAAGACACTTTTTACCGTAATTAGAGAATTTGTTATACATTTCATGTACAAAATCTAATAGGGATATTGACTTAAACTTTATTCTGCAAGGAATAAGAAATTATCCAATGATTTCTTAAAATGAAGACAACTGATTGGGGCAACTGATTCACAGCATTGTAAGTAATAAATATATGAACAATTCTGAGCTTCTTGCATATCCTTTCCCTGACATGTCCCCACTTTTCTCACATGATTGCAAGAAACTTCATTTTTTTCCCTCCTTCTGTTAATTTTACATCTGAACCTAGATAAAACATACTTTGTATTGGACACTCATGTTAAGTATCTGGTGAACACTTTCATAGTTTTCTCATAATTAATGGGATGATGATGATGATGATGATGATGTCGTCTTTGAAAATTCTCTGTCATGCTGGTCGTGGTTGTCCCAAAAGGGGTTTTTTCAAAAGGTAACTAGGCTTTCTTTGTTTTTGCTTGAAGACATTTCGTTTCTCATCCAAGAAGGTTCTTCAGTTCTGAATGAATGGTGGAGAATAGAAGCATTTTTATTCCTTGCAGTCGTCTGGTCATTAGCATTCTTTCTGAAAGTCGTTGAGGCCACTTGGAAGTTTATCTGTGCCCTCAGGGTCACCTGAATAGTGCAAATGAGTGTGGAACCTTCTTGAAACTGCTGAAAGGACTGTGTTGTAAAAGGAGATAAGTGGTGCTGTATCACTCCCCCTCTGTTGAGAGAAGGTTGTCCAATCTTAATGTAGATGGCCTCTTTGATACCTCTTTCAAACCAGTGGTCCTCTCTGTATGAAATGTGGACTTTGCTGTCTTCAAAAGAGTGATGTTTTCTTTCAACTGCAGATGGACTGCAGAATTGCCTGGTGGATTTGTTCTACTGTGTTGTGCCATACATTTGTGAAGGGATTGTTTTGTTTCTCCAAAGAAAGTCCAATTGTCTTTTGAAAAAGCACCCTTGGGACAATAACGATGACAACGATAACAACAATGACGACGACAACGACAATGATGATGATGATATGATGCATCTCATCAGAACAGCAATTTTAAAACACAGTTAATTTTCTTTACATTGACTTTCTCTTCCCACTTGAGAGCAATAAGGTAGGAATATCTATTTTTAGTTTGTCATGATTGAGGTTCCTGGGTTTTATGAGAGTCAGCACTTAGCTATATACTTTCAAGACATCTGCAAAAGACACCTAAATACATACTTTGAAGTTGCAAACTTTCTTTGTCTTTTGGATGATAGGAGACAAAGATTTTGATAGTTCTAATTTGATTGTTTTACTGGTGTAAATGTTTTTGGGTTGCAAATTTCAAAAATGGAGAGCTTTTTTAAAGTGAATATGAGGTATATTACATAAACATTAACAATATTATTTTACCTTTTTTCCTGCTATTGCTTGGTCAATTTTTAAATAGCATGGCTATCAGTGACAGGGTGTAATGTAAAAACTAAAAAATTAACCTAAATATTTAAATTGAAATATCTCTCTAGAAAGCCTTTACAGGTCTACTCGACAAAAGACATATGATCACAGTTGACCCCAATTTTCAATTGCTAAATAAGGTAGTTGTTAAGTGTGTTTCGCCTTATTTTATTACCTTCCTGCTACAATTGTTATGTGAATCACTGCAGTTTTTAAGTGAATCATGTGATCATTAAACAAATCTGGCTTCTGACATTGAGTTTCCTTGTTAGAAGCTTGCTGGGAAGGTTACAATGGTGATCATATGACCTCAGGACAGTGCAACTGTCATAAATACATCCTGGTTGCCACACACATGAACTTTGATCACATGACCATGGGGATGGTTATAAATGTGAAACCAGTCATGAGCAGTGGTAGGATTCAAATATGTGAAAAACCGGTTGTCTGTGTGGATGCCACTTCCGGAAGTCCATTCTGGGCCTGGGCAACAAAAAATTAGCTACCGGTTCTGCCAAACTGGTGAGAACCGGCTGAATCCCACCACTGGTCATGAGTCACATTTTTCAATGCTGTTGTAACTTCAGACGGTCACTAAACAAATGGCTGTAATTTGAGGACTACCTGTACATTGAATGTGTTTGACTTGATTCAGATCTTCCAGGCTAGCTCATATTGCTGCATAACTGTGGAAGGATCATTTTTCATTGATCAAGTACAGGTTTTACAAACCAACAATCAAGGCTAAAGCCCTTGAACTGTTATAATCAGGTACTGGAAAAATCTCTGCCTATTCACTGGAGAACCAATGTCAATCGCAGAAATAAGTAAGAGCTACAACCAACAATATTTGGTATAATTTGCAAAACCCAACAATAATTGACACTAAGTTGTAAATTTTGTTGTGACAGAAGCATGAAAGTTATTAAATGTTCTTTACAGTGTTCAGTAAAGTATATCAATTAAAATTAATCAAATTTGTTTAGGCTCTGACATAACTTTGTTTTGGTTCTTAGTCCTAGCCAATTTTGAAGTGAGACAGCCAGGAGTGTGGATTTTCTGCCTGAGCAAAGTCGGACAGTCCTGAATTAGATGGGCAGATAACATATACATGGGTCACCTGGAAGGGAAGCAAATATGCAAGGTGGCAGGCAAAGATAACTATGTCTCACATAAAACCTTCTTTTAAAATATATTATAGTGGTTGCATTCAGGAGTCAGAGTTTCCTGTCAGTTCTCCCTTTTTTCTCTCTCTGCAAGTCAATTTTGCAATTGTGAAATACAGAGGCATTGACGATATGCATTTGCATTGCTGAACTTTACATTGCTAATGTCCAATATCTTGTTGCAATACATTTTTATAACTAAAGTTCCTTTTAAAAAATCTCTCCTTTCAGAATAACATTTAAAACATCAGTGTTCAGTCATTTTCAGTTTTCAGTTCCACTGGAAGAGTAATAAGCAAACCCCCCCTACAGGATTTATTTAGAATCACGATCTAAATTTATGCAGGCTTTGTAATACTGTGTATGTATAAAGGTTGCTCCAAAAAGACTGAATATCTTCACAAATACAAAAGTGGCGACATCACTGCTCTACAGTTTCTTGATGAAGTAATTAATGCAACATTCCTTTTGCTTAATCTCTCATGCCAGAAGAGACAACAGGAAGTTTCTCAACTTGAGTTCAGTTCTCAAAGTTTTTATTAGCAAAGTTATACTGAACGAAATGAAAAGGAAAAACAAACAAAAAGTTTATTTATGAAGTAAGTAATTTTAAGAGAATAAATAAATATGGAAAAATTTTTAAAAATAAAATTAGGTTTGAATAACATCAGAAAAAGCTTTATTGAGTGTATGCCTTACTCACCAGCACTCATATGGTGGATTTAATGATAATATATTTAATTGCACATTTAATGGTCCATTTTTATTATCCCACATATGAACTACCCAAAGTTTGGTATAAAATGGATGGATATATGTTTTAAATGAATTAAATACATATTTATAAGACAGATTATGACAAATAGATATGTATACAATATACATATGTGTGTGTGTGTGTGTGTGTGTGTCTGTGTGAGAGAGAGAGAGAGAGAGAGATGCTGATTATCTCTTCATCCAATGTCATGGTCCATTGTCAACCATGTAAATCCAGTATGGGTTGGTAAACAGGTGTTTTGCAACTATTCAAGTCTAGCATGCAGTGAGTGTGTTTGACTGACCTAAAGTCATCCAGCTGATTTCTGTGTCTGAAGGAGAACTAGAATGTGATTCTCCCTCTTCTTAGTTCAGTACTTTAACCATCACACTCGCTCTCTTGTACACACGCCACACACATACACAGACATACACTACATATAATATAGTGAATTGCAATTATATCATCTATATGCCCTGCTACACTGAACTACTGAAGACATACAGACTAAGCTTAGAATAAATAAATCTAAGAAGTAAAAAAAGAAAAAGTTCAAGTCAAACCTACAAAAACAAAGCTATCAGCAATTTGGGCTAATAGCAATTTGACTAGATCCCTACTTATAATAGTAAGCCTAGGGAGATCAAGAGCAAGAAAGGGAAAGAATTTGGCCCATATATAAAGAACTATAAAGCTGAAAAGGAAGTGTGCTTAGTGGAACTATTCCAATTAATATTACTGCAATATTGCTGTAACTTTTCAGGAACATTCCTGAAAAGTTACAGCAATGTTGAAGAAAAGTCAGAATGACTATTGAACTTGGAAGAGAACACATTCAGGGCTGTTCACGCCAGGGCCATTTTGAATTTAAAATAATTGCCCAACGATAGATAGATAGATAGATAGATAGATAGATAGATAGATAGATAGATAGATAGATAGATAGGTAGATAGGTAGATGTGATTCTGGATGGGTCACTTATCTTGATCTTGCCTTCAATTTTGATTGCCTTTTCCTCACGCCCTTGAAGCATGGCAATTAGATACAGATGAATTAGAATTTTCAACCCAGGGAATTTGGTTGTAAATATCTTTTCCCAATAAAACACTGATGATAATGATATCAGATGAAGACTGCTTTATTTTTCCAAGTCATTTATGGTGGATCTGTTTTAGACTAGAAAAAGTAATGTGCAATTGTTAATTCTACCATGAAATCTCCTCTTTTGAATATTCTACTCATCATACTTCCTCTTGCTGAGACATGGAGAAATTAACTCCACAGAAAAGCTAAAATTATTTTTATTCGGATTGGCTACAATATCAGAATATTGCAAACCTGACTGTACTATATCTACTCTTCCTTCTTATAGTTCAGTGAATTAGGGATGTGTCTCATTTGCTTCAAAATGTTAGCTGGAAATTCTGGATTTAAAAAATGTTTCGGCCATTTTTGCCTAAGCAGCAGCTTCTGCATATAATGGTCAAGGTCATATCTTTTAATCTCTATATACATGGTTATTGGAGTTTTTGTAAAAGAAATGTGAACCCAGTACAGATCCAGTTCAGTGGTGGGATTCAAATATTGAACAACTGGTTCTCTGTGTGGATGCTGCTTCTGGAAGTCCATTCTGGGCCTGGGCAACAAAAAATTAGCTACTGGTTCTGCTGAACTGGTGCAAACTGGCTGAATCCCACCACTGATCCAGTGTTATAAAATAATTGAGTTTCAAAAAATCAGCCAGAGTAATCTTAAACTGTGAAAGAATATGTATATGTGTATGTATATATGTGTATAAATATGTATATATGTATATACACACAAACAGACACACACACACAAATACATATATTCTTTCACAGTTTGGGATTACTGTAGCTGATTTTTTTGAAACTCAATTATTTTATAAAAATAATTATAAATTATATATAATCACAGTAAGAAGCACCCACGAAGAAGAAGAAAACTTATTTTGTGAATCTACAATATATATTCTCATAAGAGCCAGTTTGGTATAGTGGTTAAAGCTAGAAACTGGAAGGCTATGAGTTCTAGTTGAACTTAAGGATAAAGCCAGCTGGATGATAATGGATCAGTCACTTTTTCTCAGCCTTAGGAAAGAGTGAATGGCAAATCACTTCTGAAAACCTTGTTAAGAAAATTGCAGAGAAATGTCCAGGCAGACTCTGTAAATCGGACACAATTGAATGGAAGAAACGTATGTCCTACATTTAGAATTTACTCTTTTAAAGTTGTGAGAAATGGGCAATGTACTTTTGAAAATGAAGAAAAGCTTATCAGTATAGCCAAAACTTTCAATTGTCCCTGTTTCATATATAAGGCTATTAATAAATAAAACATCTAAGCCAACAGATAAAGGTAGAGAACATAGGTTACAGTATGAGCCAAAATCTTTGGAATATAATCAAATGGGATAACAAACTAAGCACAAAGGCAGAAACTGTATCACCCACGTTCTCAGCAGAAGTAGTTTTTCTGACTCCTCAGACAACTTGACTTTTTCTCATCCTACATTAAACAGCTGTTATATTATGTATTCTGCAGATGAATGAGCTGCAATGCTCATCTAAACTTATATTTCTTTTTTGTCAGCTTAATTTTTTGGCCCACCAGCCAACAACCACAATTTGGGAGCATATCTCAGCTGGAGGGAGAATAGATTAATGTCTCCTCATTCTGGAAAAAAAGAAAAAGTGCTCTCTCTTGGTCTCTGGTCAAGCTTACCCCGAGACGTGTTATTTATTGAGGGAAATGGATCAGTTAAAGAATGTTTCAAAATTCTTTTATGGAGAAAGAAGATACTCACTACAGCAGGATAGTTTGCAATAAGGACCCCATTACTCAATTGTTTAACAGTACCTGAACAAGGATTTTCCTTAATAGCTGAAGATACAATATCAGTGAAAGATTTAATCACTGAAATGAATGAAACTCAGCTTGCATTTGTTTCAAAGAGATAATGAAAAATATGGTAAAGCTTTAGGATAAGGCTTTATTTATGCAAGTAGGTTTTGCTGTCTCCAAAAGTATCATATTATTATCACCATATTGTAATGATGCTAGGGAAGGATAGGGTCAGCCATACACACATCAAACATGTTTTTTTTGTGTGTATGACAAGATAAGCTAGTCTGCCTAGTCTGCTGCATGCAACAGCAGACAACTGTTCATACCGTATGCTTATAAATTAATTTGTAGGAAAGTTCCCTATAGCTGATGCTAAGTGGAATAGGCAGTTGTTCTGGATAGGCACAATGTAACCTTCTTTAAAACATAAAATCTGTTCACCTATATTTTTATTATCGTGTTGTAAATTATGAGGTTTTTATGACAAGAGCATCAGTCTATGTGTTTCAGAAGTTGGACTTGCTGACTTTTTGCTGACATGGTTTTCCTCTTAAAATCTTGAATGAAGAATCATTTTCATTCTATACCAATGGTTCTTAACCTTTTTAATGCCGCAACCTCCAACCGGTCGTAAGTCGAGGACTGCTCAACCGGTCATAAGTCGAGGACTACTCAACTGGTGCAGCACCATTTGCAGAATGGGACTTTTGGCGGGCTCAGCAGGGCAGAGACAGCCTGGACAATTCCTATTGGCTTTTGAAAGCCAATAGAATTAGACTCTATTCAAGAGAGTCTATTCTATTGGCTTTCAAAAGCCAATAGAATAAAAGGGAGTAGCACAGCTAAGGAAAAGGGGGAAAAAATGGTGGACTGCGTTGTTTGGCGACCCCCGTGAAATGGTTGTTTGACCCCAAATGGGGTCCCGACCCACAGGTTGAGAACCACTGTTCTATACAGAGCAGCAGTACAACAAACCTAATAATTTTCTTCTTAAATATAATTTTATTAAGAACTTTAATTACAATAGTAGAAACAAATACAAACTAAATTTAGAGAAACAAAAGACAATAGAAAGGAAGAATAAAAAGTGCAAGAAAAAAGAAAAAGAAAGAAGAGAAAGGAAAGGAAAAATAGAACAAAGAAAAAGGAAAGTATATAAAGAAGTGCATCCCAACCTTCGCTGCAACATAATAAACGAATTTAATAACTCTTATTCCCTTAAAGGTTAAACATACATCTCTTCATCACATAGCCCATCCCTTACCTATAAGCAAATTCATAAAACATCAATTTTTCAGTGTTGGTGTCAGCAAAAGTCTAAAAGTGTTGCCAGAACATCACAACAAAATGTCTCATTTTACCTTAATCAAATAAACCAATGTTATATTCTTATCTTTTACTTCTAATTGTCTTCATAATCTGTATATTTTGATTAATTCAACTCTGATAATGTGAAATTGGAAACCAAGATATACAAATTGTCTGTTTGCAAAAAAAAAAAACAATGTTCTTCATAGTTACAAAAATGTATAGAAACATGTACACTAATTATGTTATTCCTTTTTGGGGTAAGCAACACTATGCATAGGACTGAAAAGGAGAAAGGAATAGAAACCAAATGGATTAAGGCATGAAATAAGAAAAAGAACCTAAAAGTTTATACAAACTCCAGTCACTATAACTCTTCATATCTTTTAGCATCCATACATTACTAAATATATCAGACCCCTTTCCCTGCTAAAAATCAAGAAGACTTTTCATTTCTATGGAAAGAACATTCATGTGGTAGAGAAAGTCCTCACATACTCATCTCAGTTGAGACTAACAACTTCACACTAAGTGAAACATCACATGACTCAGTTCAGCTTATAACATCATTTCCAGCTAAGGTATATGTATATTAGCAATGATACCACTGGAAGGTGTGGAAATATAAATTTGGCCCCTTATTTTTCCACATCCTATGAGTTTGAGTGATTAGGTCTTATATCATTGATTAAAATCTTACTATCATAATTTAGTAGTTGGTCATTGATTTGTAGCAGTACAGTTTCTAGGGTTTAAGGTTCCATGTTACTCTCTAACTAATTACAAGCATACTTAATGAAGCAATTGAATCAAACATATAGCTGCAATTCCATTGGTTTGCAAAACTGAGTGAAATGCAGTGAAACATCTACTGCAAATGTGGTTGTTTTTATAATTTGGGTTGGCAAAGTGAAATATCATCTATCTTAGATACGAACATTTCAATCCAGATGAGGTGAACCAGTCTGACTGTAAAAATGGGAGGGGAATGTTTATATTGCTTTTAAAAGCAACATAAAAGCAGTTCACTGATTACAAAGAAGCAAGTCAGTCAGTTGAATATATTTCTGTGCAGATAAATAACTAGTTTAAAGTAATGCTGTAAGATCTATAAGGATATATGATAACTGATGAAGGGGGAAATTCTTTATTCTCATACCTGCAGCAGTTTGATCTGTAGAAATCAGGAGATGAAACTTCTCATAGAATAAAAGTAATGACAATAATCTGCTGAGTTCATTTAATCAAACCACACATTAAAAAGTACTGACAAGAAATAACAATAATAAGAGGAAGAACTTTGTTCTGTTCTTCGTAAACTCTTTCAAACTAAAATTGACAAAATCATTCCATTTAGAGAGCACTTTCCTATTTTCTTATCTAAAATTTGGCCAGTCCTGCTTGGATGGTGGGGTTTCTAAGGCTTTTCTTCCCCAGGCTGTCAGCTTCTTTGTGTCATCCCTCAAAGAAGATCAAAAGAAAAATTGTGAAGAAAATGAAATTTGGCATCAGATAATATGAGGTAAAATGTAACAATGAGACACCTGGGGATTGAAAAAGGACATCTACAAAGTTGAATACTTCAAGGCAAGTTCTCAGAGGCCTTTTAGAGTTCTTGATTGTGCAAGCAGAGGACAATTTGTTGATGATTGAAGAAGCTGGAGTTGAGTCCCCTCACTAAGAAACAAAATTGAATGAAATGTGCAAAATCTTCATAGAACTGTCACCAGGGAGATGGGAGTGGGTTACTGGTTTTTATTCTTTTATATTGTGTTTTTTATTGTTTGTAAGCCATCAAGAGTCACTAAGAGTGAGTGGGCAGTCATACAAATCTTCAAAATAAAATATATAAAAAATGAGAATAGGTTGCATAGTTCCAGGAATGATTTCCAGGCTTTGAGACAACATACTTTATTAGATGAATGCAATTATTGCATTCACACAACATGATAAATTAGTTTAGTTTAATTTTTAGTACAAGTAATTGAATATGCTCTATGAATTGTAAGTGCTTGGCTAGTTTATAATTTGGCATTTTATGCCAACCTGGAAAATGGATTAAGACTGTTGTGTGAATGCTGCTTCTATGTTGTTACTGTTATTCAATTTGTGTTTGCAATAGCCAACTTGAACAATGTCATAATTAATTATGTAGGCTACTACAGGAAAGAAGAAAAAATCCCACAGTGAAGTCCAGAGGGTATACTGAATTTAGATCTCCATGGAAGAAAACAGATGAATATGTGACATGAAGTATTTTACAAGTGCTTAACAAGAACATGATTGGGAGGAAATTGAAATCCATGAAATCAATGCCATAAACTTATATTGCTTATTTTTTATAGTTAGTGAAGTGCAAGAAGATCAATAGTAGAACAACATTATTCACTTTAAATATCAATGGCCTCTAAGAGCAAAAGTGAATGGTTGAATATGATGAGTCCACCAATGATACTAAATTGGGAAGATGAAAGGATGCAGATGGAGTCAATACCAAACACAAAGAGTGATGCAATGTTAAATTAGTTAATTGGAATGCAAGTGGATTAGAGAGGAGCACAGTTCAATATGATGAAATAGAAATTAATGAAATTAGAGTGGGAGGCTAATATGGGAAAGAAATAGGTGGCATTCATGACATGTTTCAAGACAGTTATTATATGGAAGATAGAAAGGCTTACTTTCTTGCTGTCCACTTTCTTGCTGTCTACACATGGAAAATTCCATTCTCTAATAGACAGTGATTAAACCAGTTCCCTCCCCAAATTAAAGCACCAAAGTTAAATTATTTTCACAGGAGAAAATATGTTTTAAAAACTGAAAGTTATGACTGACAGTACAAAATCAATATCAGATGCATAAGAAATATTTCTTACCTTAATTTGATATCTATTGATGTGTTTCTCAAGGTTTTATAGTTTGCAAGTTATCTTTGTTATTTGTAGTTTAAAATATATTGAATCTATGGTAAGACAGATGATAGATAGATAGATAGATAGATAGATAGATAGATAGATAGCTACTTGTTCATTCCATGCCTGAGAATGACTAGAAACTGCATTGCTGATTGCACCAATGATGGGGGCATAGGATCCAAAGACCATTAAAAAGCATTTGATAAATACAGCCTCCTTCTTCTTACAAATAATATTAGTACTTAGTTTGTACTTTGATAAAACATGCATTTAAATTAAGGTATGTAGAACTGAATCAACAAAGCCAGAATTAGACTATTAAATATTGCTCTGAACGGAAATCAATCCGAGGTATTATTTTCCAAACTGACTTCTTCACTGACTTCTAGTGACCACTCCCCATTCTTCTCTTCTTTACATTCTTTACATAAATGCATTCTTTACATAAATGCATTCCATTTATGCCTTTTTTTTAACTATTCTGTAAACTAATATGAAAATTCTACTCTTGTATTCTGTTAGGTTTGTTGGCCACAATGCTGCATTTCAGCCATTTCAGAAAAATGATAAGATTAACTATCCTTGTCAACTAATAAATTATCTTATTAACTTGTCCTATTCATCCATGAATGACTACTCTAACGAAGGCTACAAAGAACAATATTAAGGTACCCAACCATTCTACAAGTAGCAAATATACGATACTGCCTTATATGGAATCAAAGCATTGGCCTCATTAAAACCAGAGGAATCTCTCTGAAAGCAGCAGTTCTCCAAAGCCATAAGTAGGATCTCTAATGCTACAGTGTGTCTCTTTCCTATGTTTACTTATTTCTTTCCTTTTTTTAAAAAAAATCCCTTGTTTTAAAGCAGAAATGGGCAATCAGAAATCAGAAACTGAGTTGATTTTTGTTGTTCTTTTAAGGATAGAATTAGTCATGGTAAGCTTAGAAAAGGTTTAGATCAGCGGTTCTCAACCTTTGGGTCGCGACCCCATTTGGGGTCAAATGACCATTTTATGGGGGTCGCCAAACAACGCGATCCACCATTTTTTCTCTCGGGGGCGCCGCCGCGCATGCGCACCGTGCATGCGCACTGAGCATGGGGGTGCTGCGCATGTGCACCACGCATGGGGTGGCGCCGTGCATGCGCGGCGCATCCTTATGACCGGGGTCGCCGTATAAAAAGGTTGAGAACCACTGGTTTAGATTATTTTTTTAAAAAAATATGCAGTTTTCCCATGAGAGTTTTGCTATTTTGCTGACAATTTAATGTAGCATTGTTGTGGGTGGGGAGAAAACTGGAAAAGCTATCATTGATAGCTTATGGCCTAGAGGATACCTAGAGGATATGGGTTGCCTATTCCATATTTTAAGCCATATACATTCAGTGCAGAATACAACTGAGTAACTAAGTTATCCTCTACCAAATGTAAGCCTTCTGAACATCTAGAGGGCAAGAATGGTTCTTCAGATGTTCAGATTAAATGTACAAATGCCAGAAACACAGTTTGCCCAATTGCCCAATTGCCCAATTCTTGAGGCTGAACCGATGGTATGATCCCACTTACCAGTCATTACTGAAGATTTTCAATGAACAAGTTGAAGAAAGTCAAGGAAAAAATAAATATGATGAAAACTGTCACCATTCTAAGCTCCTTCCCATGAATTGCCCATCTCTCTATCAGTGATAACTTCTCTGCCATGACTAATAGTGACTTGCATGCTTAGGTATTGTAGGTTAACTGATGGTACAATTGCTGTCAGTGTTGAAATTTCAGAATTTTGTATTGTTCTTCTGCATTATTTACTGAACTTTTTTTTCATTCAAAATATTTATATGACCTTTGCTTCCCCCCCCCCCTTTGTTTACAGCTGCCAGGAAAGCACTTGAGAAAGCTCTTGGTTTTGTTATCATTTCAAATTCTTGGTTTTATACTACTTCATTTGTTCTTACTTAAGAGTCTTTTGGAAGAACAAATGAAAGAATGATTCATATTTTTGTTTGACACATATGCGTTAAATGTAGCATAAACTGCATTCTTTCATTTGGCACTTGTTACTTAAATGAATATTTGTGGCAGTTGCACAGCAAGGCTTAAGCATAATACAAGCATTAGTAATTGATTTTCTTTTTAATTAATGAAATTATATGATGTATTATGACTGTGGTGCATGTAATACAAGATCTCACAATGCAGCAGATTTACTTTAATAATTTTGTTTTATTATATTAAGTCCCATAATATCATTTTTCCCAGCTATCAGCAGCACTGTTGCTTTTTTCATTTTTCTAAAATATTGGTAATGTTTGCAGAGATAAGCATTAAATATCAGTACAATCTGCTATCTACAATATGGCAGAGTCAAGCATATGAAGTTACTTGTCCTTTTTAAATATTGGGTATTCTTGGATTGTCAGTGTGTTGAATGTATGGCTCTTCAGCCAAGAATTTGAGATGCTGGAAGTGTTTTAGTGTCTTTCCTGGTTCCTTCTAATTTCCAAGAACTTTGAAGCAGCCAAAAAGTCCCTGTGAACATCATGCTGCAGTTCCAGGAGAATAAGTGGAGGAGGCGAAATACAGAGAAATAGTGGTGGGGAGAGGGATGGTTTTCATTAGGATTTTTTTATTTTATTATTTCTATGGTCAGTTAAAACTTTTAAGGTATTCAGTGAGTTTTCACCTGGCTAATGGATCCCTTTTAATTGAGCCTCAAAGTATTCAGATTTAGAAAAGCAGAAAAAAATCTTTTTCTTCTTCTTCATTTCTTTTTTAATTCTCTTCTTCTGATTTTAGGGATGTGCATTTCTTAATTTCACAACTTAAAATAAAAATAATGCAATTTTGATTAAATGTTCATTAATAGAAAATGAACAGAGATGGTAATGAATGATAGGATCAAGATTCTTTTGAATTATTCCACTTGTCCATCTATCAATCTTTTATGTTGGGTATTACTGTTTCTCAGTGCTTTTTTGTGTAAAAAAAAAAAGTGCCGTAACTCACACACGTCATGCAACCTGCCTTGCCTACCCTACAAGGTTCCATCCAAAAAAGGTGCCGGAACTCCGTTCTGGGCATTCTGTGACAAAAAAAGCCTTGCTGTTTCTAGAGGCAAAAACATCCTTTCTCCTGCTACTTTTTGCTAACCATCTTTTTATTTTCCCACAGTGGTGGTGAACAGCTACCAGTGAAGATAACAATTTTCCTACTCTGCCTGGTAAATTAAATGATATGTTGCCTGAGACATGCTGAGAAAATAAAATGGCAGCCATAATTAAACAGCTTCCAGCTATTTAGTAGTGTTGCTTCCATTGGTGCTTTCAAAACAAAGCAAAATTATAGAAGAGTATATTTTAAAAAATTGACACATAAATAATGTGCCAATTAGTCAGAAAAAATGAATGTGATTAAGGTCTAAATAGTACATAAAATAAATAGCAGGCAAAGAGATAATAGCATGATCTGGCAGTGGCTAAGAGCAGAAAATTTGAAGAGGCCGACAGACTAATTCTGACTGCACAAGACCAAGCCTTAAGAACAAATACATGCAAAGCCAGAACTGAGAAGACAACCACAGACAGCAAGAAGAAACTGTGACCACCTCATTAGCTGTTGCAAGAAAGTTGCACAGACTGACTACAAAAAGAGGCATGGCAAAGTGGCAACAATGGTGCATTGGAAGTTCTTCAAACAAGAACTGGTGGGACCATAAAATAGACAAAGTAATAGAAAATGAAGAGACTGAAATGATCTAGGACTTTACAGTTTAAATAGTCAGGTCACATAACACAAGAAATACATATGAAAGACAAAAAAAGTCTGGATAGTGGACATTGCATTTTCTAGAAACAGCAGAATAGAAGAATTGGAGAAAGTTACAAATATAAAGTCATGCAAATAGAAATAGAACAACTGTGACAAAAGAAAGCAAAGTTAGTGTCAATAATAATAGATGCCCCAATTATCTGACGCTCCATTTGAACATCATTGCCGCTGACAAAATCACCATTGGCTTTACTTGGAATAGCTTATATCCTGTTACAATATCATCAGACAACATTTGTCAATCCTTGGGAAGGACTCAGAAAGATGGATAAAAATGCCAGATCTATTTTAAAGATCTGGCTGGCTGTGCAACCAATCATAATAGTTGTTATGTCCCGAGCCTTGCAAACGGGCTCGGGGCGTTTGCAGGCAGTCCCAGGCAGGTGCAAGCTGCCCGGGACCAGACAGGCTGTCGCCAGCGCCTGTGCGCATGCGCGGGTGCTGGCGCGGGAAAAGTAACACAATTACCCAAGAACTGCCTATATAAGAGGCTAGGAGCTTTTGGGCGTTGCTGAAGCCTTCACCTGTAAGCTGAACACAGAATAAAAGGAAACCTGCTTTTCGCGTCTGCTTTTCGCCAAGGACTCAACAATAGTAATAAGTGTACCTTGCCTTTCTGCTTACAAAGGCATTATTCAAGGGAAGCTGCAGCAACAAAATGGAATGCAAAGTACGAAATATTGTACTTAAACCAGACACTTAAAATCAAAATTAAAATCCAGACAAATAAAATCAAGTTCAACATTTTGAAACTTCATTGAAGAGATGATGCTATTTGTTGGAACATCTTGGAACTAGCAGCACCTTTTCTTTAATTTCTGTTATATGACATTCACTAAGCTGATCAAAACTGTTTCTCTACCATATTTGGGCAGATGAAATGGATGAAACCCTGATTGAAATGATGCATATAAGAAGTTCTATTCCAGGGGTCTTCAAACTTGGCCATTTTATAACTTGTGGACTTAAACTCCCAGAATTCCTCAGCCAGGCATGCTGGCTGAGGAATTCTGGGAGTTATAGTCCACAAGTCATAAAACAGCTAAGTTTGAAGACCCCTGATCTATTCAATGGAACTTCATGACTATCTTTTACTTGATCTTAATGCCTGAAAATATTTGATTTATAGTTACTGAGCTCTTCTGTACCAAGGCAGAGTTTTTCAGGCTAAGCCTTTTAACTGACTCCTTTAAGAGATGAAAATACATCTCCTCCAGGAGACATTGTGTTTGTTGCATCTCTGGCACTCAGCTAAAATAGCTTCAGATTATCTTGCATTGTTCCAGTTTGAAATATTTTAGTGTTTTCCTCCTTTAATATATAATTATAAGTATATAATTGTAAATGTCCATAATCAGGGACATTTCAAGTGAGTGAAATTACAATCAGAAGATCTAACCAAGTCTTAATCTCCTAATCTCAGACATCTGACTTTCCCAGAGATATCTATCCATGAAGCACTGCCAAGCCCAAAGTGGATTTCCTTACAGCAGCAGTTCCCAACCTTTTCTATACCCCGCACCCCTAGAACGCTTCTGATATATTTTTGCACCCCTTACAAAAGTTCAAAATATTGGCATGAATTATGCACATACACTATAATTTTGAAAACCCAAGTTTTCGCATCCCCTGGAATATTATCTTGCACTTCCAGTGGGTGCAAGCATTCCCCCCCCCCCCTTGGGAAACCCTGCCTCACAGGCACATCTTTCACACTCTTTTGAAAAGAGCAGGAATGATCTTCTAAGAGGTCAATATAAATCGAGAAATAAAGCCAGGTTTTGTCAGCAGTTGCTGCTGGTTCTGTCACACGAGTGAATTATAGATATTCTACTACTTCTGCTGACAAATAGGCTTACTGTAGCTGTACCTTTTTACTATTCTGAGTACTACAGGAACGCTCCCTCCTTTTTGCCCTGCCATTAGACCTTTGGAGAAAATAATCTCCCCATCTTCAGATTTCCTTGCTCCTCTTAGACAAGGCTGCCATGTTCATACATGTTTGATCTTCTAAACATTTTGTCTCCCAAAATATAGATGGCTAACCAAGGGCCAAATTACACATTAGAACAAGCCTTTTTCTATTTATTAAATAAACGAATACCTATTCTTTATTCAGTTCTACTTTCCTTCCTCTTAGAAGCAATATGTGGGACTTTTTTATGCGGCCTGAAACCAAACAAATATATTCTCCCCACCAAAAACGTTCTGCACCTGAAAACATGTAATTTGGCCCTCATTTCTGTTTAATATGAAGGTGAGAATAAGTTTCTAGATTCAGTTTCGCATAGGGATTTGCATGGGTTGAAGTTTTCTGGCACTTCTAATTCCCTTGCATTCAATTTAACTGTGCTATCTACTGCAGTAATGCTAAAAGCTGCCATTAGAAATTGAGCAGAAGACAATTTACAAAATAGTACTAAATTAGATAATAAGATAGGATTATGTTAGAATCAAAACAAGGTGTTTCATTCAAAAGCCCAGTTCAGCCTCCTTATAGGCAAATAGGAAAAATCAACTACTACCATTGGAACTCTGAAAACACAAATGCTTTTTTTTGATCATAAATGCAACTCAGAAAACGGAAAATATAATAGTTAGATTCAACAGTGATTAGGGGCACATAGTTGCTAGTCTGCTTCCTAAGAGATAATGATGGTCTACTGCCATAAATTGAAAAGAAAACTAATGAGCATATGCAATGGCATTTTCTGGAAAATCTCTAGTAGCTATAATGTTGGAATAAGAATGTGGAATTAATGGCATTGAGGGAATTGAATCATGATTTATTTACAAGCACTACGGATTAGCTTCATGAATGCAATGGACTGCTGAAATGAGACCAAAATTAAATCCAATTATGACAGTGAACTAAAATCTAAATATTATAATAGGTAACGGTATTGAAAATCAGTCACAATTTATATGAAAATATAATTTTACATTGGGGTATAAGATTGTTCAAAAGAATGGAGAACAAAGCTGTATTATAGTGAGACTGAAAGTATAGCAGTTTTCTTCTCATGCAGAAAGCACAAAGCTATTATTATAGTAAATGTTAGTTATGAAGCATCTTATAAAGTTAAAATGATCTTACTGAGCTCAGAAAAGCATTGGAGCATAGTAATATTTTCCTTTTAGGAACAGAAATTCCAACAGTTTATACATTAGAAAAATGAAGACATATTTGCAGATATTTACATCCTTGCATAACGTATCTCTTGTTGGACCTTCAGATGGAAGACTATGCATTTGAATAGTCCTCCATTTCGCTTGCTGGCACTTATAAAATGGGCAGCACCTGTATCAATTACACTGCAATTTGCTAAGTGTTTGTCCTCTAAACTCAGATAGTGTCAGTTCCATTGGGCAGACCAGACCAGGAAATCAATTCTCTGAGAAGGCTAAAACTTACTTACTTTTTTTTTTTTTTTACTAAGATTGACTATAATAGTAGAAGTCTCTTTCTACTCTACCTCCTCCTGTGTCTTAAATTTCAGTGAATTAGACTCTGCCTCTACCTTCCAAACGTTAACTCATTATTTTGGACTTTAAAAAAGTGTTTCAGCCCATTTGCCTAGATAACAGTTCCTGCATATTTCTGTCAAAGTAGAGTCAGTTGAAAGAAGCAGCAGCCAGATGTGTTCTGGGCCTGCATTTTCCTGTATTTACTATGCATAAATGTGTGAGCAGGAAAGGTGCTTCAAGACGGAAAGAACATCACCTGTTACGGTAACTCAATCAGAAAAGACACAATACTGTCTACCATCCGAAACCTGTTTCACTTAAGAATGCTTGAGAAGGTCTTGAATAACCATGTCCTGGCAGTGGACTCTTTCTAATACTTGAAGGGTTTGATAATCCTCTATTAAGATCACCAGGTAATATAACACTGAAGTCTGAGATTCATCCTCAATTGGATGTCAGCACTGCCTCTTAGAGTTAGAAAGTCTAATCCTCCCATATATTCCCCCACATTTCTCTATTGGAAATGCCTTGAAAAAATAAATGTTACTCAATAGTAGTAACTGTGAGAAGGATCTTGGAGTCCTAGTGGACATTCACTTAAATATGAGCCAGCAGTCTGCTGCAGCTGCCAAAAAGGCCAACACAGTGCTTGGCTGCATTAACAGAGGGATAGAATCAAGATCACGTGAAGTGTTAATACCACTTCACAATGCCTTGGTAAGGCCACACTTGGAATACTGCATCCAGTTTTGGTCACCACGACATTAAAAAGATGTTGAGATTCTAGAAAGAGTACAGAGAAGAGCAACAAAGATAATTAGAGGACTGGAGGCTAAAACATATAAGGAACGGTTGCTGGAATTGGGTCTAGTTTAATGAAGAGAATGACAAGGAGTGACATGATAGCACTGTTCCAATATCTCAGGGGCTGAAAGAAGAGGGAGTCAAGCTATTCTCCAAAGTGCCTGAAGGAGAAGCAATGGATGGAAACTAAACAAATAGAGAAGCAACTTAGAACTAAGGAGAAATTTCCTTACTATTAGAACAATTAATCAGTGGAACAATGAACAGAAGTGGTGAATGCTTCAAAATTGGAAGTTTTTAAAAAGAGATTGGACAGCCATTTGTCTGAAATGGTATAGAGTTTCCTGCCTGAGGAGGGGGTTGGACTAGATGACCTCCAAGGTCCCTTTCATCGTCATCATCATCATCATCATTGTCATCATTATTGTTATTATACCCTCTTCTATATCACTTCTTGAATCTCTTTCATTTCTCTCCTATGCCCTCCATTTTGTCATCTCTTATTGAGTTAATACTGTGGTAAAAATATAAATCTCAATTGGTAGACCAAAATTTGGCAAATGTTATATTGTTGTTGTTGATCTAAAAAATAATACTGCTAAAAAGCAAAAGGAGGGAAGCTGACACTACTTTAAACTAGTAGTTTTTTTAAAAAAAAAAATAAACTTTTGAAGTAGATTGAAGAGTCCTTTGGGCTATTTCATAGACTTTCATCTATGTTTGGGTTTATCATTTCTTTAAAAAAAAAAATTCAGAATGAACATTTTTCAGATTAGCAATCTGTTTCCAAAAACAGATATTTAATGGAATGGTCCTATCCTGGGATATTAATCTATAGGGAGACAGACCCAGTGCACAACTGGGGGTACTCCTAGACTCCTGATTGCCTGATGGGCTCCTTTGCATAGCTTCATCCTGTGAGTCAGTTGCACCTGTACCTGGATGGCTGGGTTCCACTTAGGCTTACTCATGCCCTAGTGACAGTCACTTCCAGACTGGACTACTGCAGTGTGCTCTATATCAGGCTGCCCTGAGAATATCAGGAAACTTCGAAATGCAGAGCCAAGGGCAGAAATGTGCTTCCTAGAACAATACATGTTACACTTCTGCTCTGTGAGCTTCATTTGCTGCCAGTTTGCTTTTGGGACTAATTCAAGGTGGTGGTTTCAACTTTTAAAACCCTTCATGGTATGGGATTGGGCTATCTGTCTCTCCATGCTTATATCACATGCCTCATTAGATCTGACAGAGAGGACATCTTGCAAGTTCCATTGGCTAAGGATCTAGTTTGGGCAGGTTCTTCTCTCCCCTGATGTCTTCCTTATCCTTCTCCCCTGAAATTAGATCAATTCCATCCCTTCTGATATCCCCAAATACCTTCAACTGGTTATGTTATCCAGTCTAGAGCACGCAGGGTACTGTAGGCATGCTGAAATGTTGAGGTAGCCATTTTTATCCCTCACTTTTATAATATTTTTAATATGGATTTTTACATTTTATACCAGTGATTTTTTTACATTGTTCTTTTAAACTCATTATTGTGGGCTATCCAGAGTCACTTTTGGTGAAATGGGGAGAGCTATATAAATAGTCATGATTACACTGTACCAAACCAGTATATCTCTTGATTGTACCATGTATCTCTGATTTGAAATGACCACCACTATCTCCAATATGTAGCAGAAGACAACAATCTTTGTTGTGGGTAGAGGTGGGTGGAAAAGAAATAAGGTAAATATGACATATAACTGATGATTAAACACCTTGAATCATTGGTTGACTCTGTCCATGAAAAACAAGTTGTTTTATTCCATTTTCAAAGAATAGAATAGAATAGAATAGAATAGAATAGAATAGAATAGAATAGAATAGAATAGAATAGAATAGAATAGAATAGAATAGAATAGAATATTGTCATTGTATAACTCACAACAAAATTAAGTGCTACCCACAGTGCACCCTACACACATGTTGTTGTTATTAATTGCAAAGTCGTGTCCGACCCATCGCGACCCCATGGACAACGTTCCTCCAGGTCTTCCTGTCCTCTACCATCTTCTGGAGTCCATTTAAGTTCACACCTACTGCTTCAGTGACTCCATCCAGCCATCTCATTCTCTGTCGTCCCCTTCTTCTATTGCCCTCAATCTTTCCCAGCATTAGGCCCTTCTCCAGTGAGTCCTTTCTTCTCATTAGGTGGCCAAAGTATTTGAGTTTCAACTTCAGGATCTGGCCTTCTAAAGAGCAGTCGGGGTTGATCTCTTCTAGGACTGACCGGTTTGAACGCCTTGCAGTCCAAGGGACTCGCAGGAGTCTTCTCCAGCACCATAGTTCAAAGGCCTCAATTCTTTGGCGCTCAGCCTTTCTTATGGTCCAACAGCCATACATTGCAACTGGGAAAACCATGGCCTGACATACATTATATACACACATCCTTCACATTCTATTCACCATTGCACTGCCCCTAATATTGCACTTCAATGCTGCACTATACTGTGGTATTTGATATGGTTACAGCAATACAATATTATTTATTTATTCTTTATTAAATATGTTTGCTACCCATCTTACCATATGGTAACTCTGGGTAGCTTACAATGTTAAAAAGGATAAAATTATATAACATACATGTAATATGAATAAAATACTATAAAAATACTAATTACCAAATCTAACTAAAATATGGGGAAGGAGGGAATAGGATGAAAGGGAGAAGTGGGATCTGTTATTAATATGTCAGTCACCTCCAGTGTGATGCTCCCACATTGGAGCCAAACCAACTGGCAGACCCAGGTCTTCAAGCCAGGTCTTAAGGAAAGTCAGGATGTTGACAGCCAACCTCAGTCCAGGGGGCAAGATGTTCCAAAAGGAAGGAGCAATGGCAGAGAATGCTCTACTGGATCCCACCCCCTGGAATACCCTGGCCAATGGGACTCACAGCATGCCTCCTCTGCCTCATGGGTGGTGTGGGCCAATCTCATTGCGATGAGATGGTTCTTCAAGTAACCTGGACTCATGCCAGGAAGGGCTGGAAGCAAACCAGTGCAGCTCACGGAACAGCAGTGTAATATGGGCCATACTAGGATCGCCAAAAACTGCACATGCTACTGCAGTCTGCACCAATTGTAGTTCTGAATGCTCTTCAAGGGTAGCCACATTTGCATTTTTGCAAATATTATTGCATTGCAACAATTCAACCCTGAGATGACTAGGGCTTAAATATCTGAGTGCAGGAACTCCTGATCCAGGAAAGCCGATAACTGGCACACAACCCAAAGCTGTGCAAAGGCACTCCGAGCCATGACAGCCACCTGCTCTTTGAACAGGAGTTGCGAGTCCAGGAGAACCGCCAAGTTGTGGACTGGATCAGTCTGAGGTATTGCCACCCCATCTAGAACTAAAAACAACAAAGTTCTGGATCTTGGATTCCATGTACCCAAAGCCAACACTGGTCTTGCCAAGGTTCAGTCAAAGCTTGTTGTCCCCCATCAATGTTAGTCATAATGTAACACACATTATTTTCTCTAGTCTAGAAAGCAAATATGCTATGAATTAGATGCAATATATTTAAAACAAAGGTGTCTTTTTAATAAAGTTAACATTTAGTTTCTCCAGTTAACTTTGACAAAAATTTCAGAGAAATGATTGTAATGATATTTCCAAAGGTAATCCTGAACCTAAATCTCCTGACCTCACAGAGGACCTACACACTGAAGTGTACAAATGACAGAGGAAGTCCCAGGAGTGTTAAAGAATTACTTCTGAAATGTGAGATCAAATTCACAATGACTCTTCATCCATCAAGGTCTAGTTTAAAACTCTAGCTGACCAGTTGAAAGTCATGTAGGGAAAATGCCTGGAACATATATGTTTAGTGCATTTGTGGGGAGCATATCTGAGTGCTCCATATTAGTCCATTTCATGCCAAGATGTACAGTATTTTATAATTCATGCTTATCTCAAGAAAGTCAAATAAAATTAGCTAATTTCAGATTTACTATAAAAAGAAACATGGTTCTGCTATACAAGCATCTTGGAAGATTATTTATATTGAAAGGCATCCTGAGGCCAAACTGTTAAGTGGAGATAATGGATATAAACCACCTAAGGCATGTTGGTGACTCATTAATGAATTACTTGTAAAATAAAGTCAGATGTTCCACTCAGAAAGAAACTACATTTGAATTACATGTGATTAAGAGTTGAAGAAAACTGAGCGGGTCATGACATGCATCCTTAAAACTGCAAGCTAAAATATTGCATTAATATCTTACGTTAATATTCTTCTAAGATTCTTACATTGCCCTTCTTAGGTCATATTATTTATATGGAAAGGTTTTACAATGCATATTTTAAAAACTGAAAATGTTTTATGTTTCTATATGGGGAAAAAAAACCTTTCAGAATTATACATAACCATTATTGCAATTTCTTGAGTTGAAAATATAATGGAACAATTTTCCAAGTAGATCATACCCAAGAAATTGTGTGTGGGGGGGATATTTTTTGTCATCTTTGCTCTGTGCTTGATATTGGGATTTTGTTTTAAGGGCGGAGAGCTAAATGCATGAAGCAGCCTTATCAATAGCTATATGCTATGGTTAAAAGGACATATTTGAAAATGATAAATATAGGCAGGCATTGCAGTAACACTTATATGGAGTTAATTGTTCTGATCCAGTGACATTGTTCAAGTAGATAAAGCTGATGACATCCAGATGTGTTATGACTCAAATTCCAGGTATTTCCAATCAGCATGGGAGTTCTAGAAGTTTTAGTGCCAATTTTTCTGGATAGCAATAGGTTTCCCAATTCCATCTGAGAATTTACTGGACAGAAAAAATAGCTATCAATCAATAAAAGAACTTATGTGGAAGGTTGGAAAATTACCAACCGCTCCTCCCTCCTGCTACGCAGTACATTGAACTTCCTATGAAAACAGTTTTACCATATATGTCATTGAAGTGGGAATTGTATTCAAACTTGGGGATTCCCTGGCATTCAGATGGAGATTTTGTGTGTCATGGCCATATTTGTGATGGCCAGCTTTCAAACATTGACCTACACATCATAACCATAATGTTTAAGCATTATGGCCTTTAGAGAGTTCTATCTTCCAGCTATAGCAAGAATAAAAGGTGCCAGATTTTTATGATACGCAAGTCAGTGATTTTTCCTTTGTTCATATAGTTAGCTGGATCTTCTACATAGAATAATAATAATGAATATAATAATAATAACTTTATTGTCACTTTGAATGTACACTAATAGGCATACATTAAAATGAAATTTCATTGCATACAGCTCTCAAAGAGTCTCCACCTCTGATATACACTACATAAATATGACAAAAATAAATACACAAATATAGAATTATGCATATACCCACAAATATAATGTGACACAGAGAAACAACAATCTAGTTCCGGTTATGTATACATGTGCATGGCAAGAAAAACGAATCTTGCGAGTTTACCAGATGGATGGCCTAGGGAACAAAGCTATTACAGAATCGGGTAGTCCTGCTAGAAATACTTTGAAACCTCCTCCCACAGGGAAACAACAGAAACAGACCATAAAGTGGGTATGTAGGGTATCTAACAATGTTTTGAGCTCCAAGCACATAGTGCTTATAAGCAGCCTCCTGAATACTAGGAAGAAAGCTTCCTATGATCTTCTTGGCTGTCCTTACCAATCTCTGTATGGACCTTCTATCTGAGGCACTGCTGCTACCAAACCAGACAGTGATGGCTCTCAATCGTGCCTCCGTAAAAAGTGGCCAGGACAGAAGGAAAAAGATGTGCTCTCCTTATCCGACACAGGAAATGCAGATGCTGGTTTGCTTGCTTCAGTAAGGATGACATGGGGAAAGACCAATTCAGACTGTTAGTTATCTGCACCCCCAGATACTTAATACTGTTGGCCCCGTTATAGCTGCATTCTTGAAACTTAGTGGAGTATTATTATGCCGGCTCTTTCTAAAATCTGCAATGATCTTCTTTGTTTTACATATTCTTCAAGATCAACCAATGTGATCAATCACAGCAACCCACAGGCCAAAGCATAGATGAGCACTGAAGAGGACTTGCACAGCTGACCAGTGAGTTTCAGAAAAGAAATCAGACCAAATGTTTTGGTCAGAAGTCAGCAACTGCCAATAGCTGGCCCTGACTGCTTGCCAGTGCCTCCCCCCCCCCTAAAGTAAAAACAAAACAAAACCTTTTTTTCTAAATTAAGGGCCTTTGAAAACGGATAAAAATGTGTTTTAAAAATAAAAAATATAGAGATTTCTGAATTATTAATGGTTACTGTTCTTGAACAAAAGTTTGAGTCTCTTTTTAATTGTTTGATTGTTATTTCTTTGAAAAAGAAATAAAACAGAATCATGGAAATTTATATACCATATTTTCCGGCGTATAAGACGACTGTCTAAATCATGCAAATCTTCTCCAAAGTCGGGGGTCATCTTATATGCCCAGTCATCTTACACACCGGAAAATACTGTATTTTCCAGCGTATAAGACGACTTTCTAACCCTGCAAATCTTTTCCAAAATCGGGGGTCATCTTATACGCCCAGTCATCTTATACACCGGAAAATATGGCACATGTTTTTCTCAGCCCCACCAAATGAAAAAAGCAGCTTGACTATGGGAAAAATGAAGTGTGATTAAGAAATTCTTGCATTACTGATGTCAACAAAGGATTTAAGGTAGATATAAGTATTAGAAATTTATGATTCCCACCAGAATATATTTTACTGGATTAAACTATAAGTTGCACTTTAAACCATTACATGGGTAGTAGTACTATAGCCCAATCAATTCTTATAACAGCTTTTTCTGTGAGCATGACAAGAGTACAGAAGGGCCCTCTCTGGCCCATGTCCAAGCAGTAGTTATATGGAGGCATTGCTTAGGAAAGATACAATCTCTGTTTTTATATTTCAACACTTTATATGATTGTAGCAGCTACTTTTTGGCCCTGATAGATTGCCAGAATGTGCATGCGATTGCCCACTATGGTGATTTGCACTCTGCAGTTCCTTAAAGACAAAGCTTGAGAACCTACTGCTGATTTCAAGTTTTGGAAGCAAGGCAAGTAATTCTCAGGGCTTCCAAAATATTGGAATGTTTTTGGTCTGATTGTATTAGCAATTTGTAACTCTGGATGATAGTACATGTCTTACTTGGCTATTCAATACAAGCATCATACCAAATTGCTACTTTTTCTTTAGTCACTTCTAAAACAATTCTCTCTCCCTTCCTTCAGTATTTTCTTTTTTGTTTGTTTGTTTGCACAGCCTAAAACAGTTGTATATCTATGGAATACATGAAGTGGATTGTGAGTCATGAAGTCTGGTTTAGTAATAAATGACTAATCCTTATGGTGCCAAAAGATTCTTTGCTATTCTTGATGCAAAAACTAACACAGCTATCCTTTTGGGTAATAA
Organism: Crotalus tigris; assembly: GCF_016545835.1. Classification (NCBI taxonomy): domain Eukaryota; kingdom Metazoa; phylum Chordata; class Lepidosauria; order Squamata; family Viperidae; genus Crotalus; species Crotalus tigris. The sequence goes on along the minus strand of NW_024096460.1, from coordinate 8,614,015 downwards.
TATTCTTCATCTTTAAATTATTAAAAAGTTTCCTTTTAGAAGTATATTTATCATCAACTATTCCCAAATAATTTTTTCATTAGCCTGCAGGTTGACAGTTATATAAATGCCCACTACTACATTTCATTATATAGTTGAACTGAAAAACTCTGCTTTATACTTTCAAAGTTGTTTGAAAGCTGTATGTATGTATGTATGTATGTGTATATCTATCTATATCTATATCTATATCTATATCTATATCTATATCTATCTATCTATCTATCTATCTATCTATCTATCTATCTATCTATCTATCTATATCTTTGGTTATACGGGTTTTCTCCCGCGTCAAATTGGAAGTGTCTTGGCAATGTTTCGACGAAGTCTCATTCGTCATCTTCAGGCTGGTGTTTTCGGCTTCGTGCTTCTAGGAGCAATGTGTGATCATAGCTGTTTCTTCCTTTTAACTGCCAGTGGGGGTATGAACTGATTGGATGAGAGCTTGGCTGAGTTCTGATTGGATGGAGGTATGTTCTGATTGGTTAGAAGCTTGGCTGAGCTCTGATTGGATGGGGGATTGGCAGTTAAAAGGAAGAAACAGCTACAATCACACATTGCTCCTAGAAGCACGATATATATATATATATATATATATATATATATATATATATATATATATATATATATATATCCAAATTTCTTTTTCTGACAAAGAATTAAAGAATTAAATTGGGAGACTAAGATGGCCATTTCGAGCTCATTCTGCTCTCGTCAGTTAGCCACACCCTTTATGGGATTCGAACCTGGGCAGTTTACATACTAGGCAGTGATTTAACCACCAAGCCACAGGCTCTCCTCCCTCTTTGCCAGCTGAGTCAAGGGAGTATATGCAGGAAGTTTTTTCAGACAGATGTCTAATTGATTACACCTTGACATTTTTTAACTGCTATACTGCTATAGATTGTAAAAAGTAAAACTGCAGTATAGCAGTTAAAAAAATGTCAAGGTGTAATCAATTAGACATCTGTCTGAAAAACTTCCTGCATATATATGTGTGTGTGTGTGTGTGTGTGTGTGTGTATACACACACACACATATATATATGCATACATATATACATACATACATATATACATATATATGTGTGTGTGTGTATGTATACACACACACACACACACACATATACACACACACACACATATATACATATATATATATTCTAAGCAACCAAAAAACACATGAGCACTAGAAATATTATAAAACTATAAAAGGTTAATACAATAAATCACCTAGTTTTCGTCGGCAGCTACCGACATTGTCAGGGTACAATGTTAGTCAATGGGAGAGTTCATTTATAGGTAAAACGCTGCTTGTACCCGGCTCCTAGATCTCGTCACTGGTCCTAATTGGCTAAGCTGCGCTCTAGTCATAACTTCCATATCAGTGACTGTACTTTTCTTGCATCTCCTGCCTACATGTGTATTGTTATGCATTCTCCCCTCATGTGGTCCTAAGTTGGGGAAATTTTCTCCGCCCCTTTTTTGATTAGTCAGGAGCTCCGCATCTCTCAGCTGCCCTTTCTTCTCGCACTTTCTCCCCTCTTGTCTGGGCTGTCCTGCTATGATATATTCTCTCTCCCCTTCCTCCTTTCCGTATCCCCCATTCACATCCCAGTTGCCATCTTTTCTCTTGTGGGGTTGTGCCTTTATCACCTCCCATTGATTCTTACTCTCCAGTCCCCCCCTTCCATTCACATGGTCATCGTTCTTGTGGCTGCTGTCCCGTCTGGCATCTGCTTTCTCCTCCCTCCCATTTCTAATACTGTTGGTCTCCGTATCATCTCGGGCACCTTGAGCGTCACTTCGTGGCCCCCATTGGCACAATCAGACCATCCCTTTGGGACAGATTTATGTAACCATCCTCCCCCTTCTCGGGTGCAGTCGGTCTGTTGCTGTCTTGAGCCGGCTCCTCCCGTCATCCCCATTCGGGGAGTCCAGTGGAATCCTAGGTTTATTGGTCATCATTCCTTTACTACCCGACAACCCCCTTGTTCTTTGGGAGTGCGTACGTGCTCCCAGGGTGGGGGGGTCTTTTGATCCTTGGTCATGCCCCACCTGAATGTTCATAGGTGGTGCTACTCCTCCCAGAAGCTTCAGGAGGCATCAAAGTGAAACAACATCCCTGGAAACATGCGAGGAGGAGGCAACCAGAACCGCTTTGCCTTGGGGGCAATTACGTGCTCCTGAAGAGCAGCGCAATGGATGGATGTAAAGGAAGGAATGGCCAACAGATCGAGGACCACGTCACACCCCATGTGGGGGGAGGATGGGAGAGATCGATCTGGTGGGATATCAAGACAGATAGATCCGAGAACACCCCTCGTCCCAGTTGCCTGGTCAGGACGGCGGGAGCTACGAACCAATCCCCATGGCATTTTAGGGCTTACCAACGTTGAGAATGGGGGGAGAGGGATAGTAATTGCTGGAAGAAATGGTGGTTGTGGGATCACCAGCTATATGGAAGAGGAGGGGGAAACGTTGGATAGTGTAAGTCAAGGTAGGGCATTTAGGATGGAGTCCTATGGTAAGAGGGATGATAGTGAAGATGATGGACATGAAAGAGGTGGAAGTAGTAAAAAGTCCACTATGATGGAGCACCCCAGGAAAGGGGGTGAGAGGATGAAACAACCCAGGGATTTGGAACGTGTGTTTGTTCAGAGTAAGATGGAGTATACTCCTAGTTTACGGATACAGGAGGAGGAGAGGGAAGTGAGTAGCAATATATGCACAAGTAAGGGAGGCAAGGGCAAATTAGTTAATAACATGGGGATTATGACCGAAGCATTGATTGGTCGGTCAGGACCCATGATGAGATCCAGGAGTCAGGCGCAAATGGTGTTCCATCTATAAATAAGTTCTCCCATCGACCTAAACGAAGTAGCCAATGAAAACTTGGTATTTTATTTAATTAAAACTTTTATAGTTTTTAACTTTTCCTGGTGTTCACGCCTGTTTGTTGTTCAATATGAATATATCCAGGAATCATTCTTTTATTTTTAATATCGTTTTTGATATATACTGTCTGTGTGTGTGTATACACACACACACACACACACACACATACATACAAGAAAGGCAGTCCTATGTAAGATAATTTTTAATTCATCATTAATCAACTAATCAATTAATCCACATGGAAGCTTCATTGACCCAGAATACAGCAGCACTCTGTAATGATGGACATGCCTTGGTATGTCCATGTGACATCCCTGATTTCTGAGATGTACTCAGCTAGCTTCCAGTCCGACCATTGTGAACATTTATCCTTTGATATGTTTAATGCTAACTATAGTGTTAAAAATAAAATCTCTTTTGAGTTCAGTTTGTTTCCTGTTGAGTTTATGGATATGTTTTCTTGGCAACAAAATACAAGTGGCTTGTAATTGCCTCCTTCCGGATATATGTTGACTTCCCAATCAGCCAATTGTGCTATTAATCTCTGGAGATGTCCCGTCAAAGAAATAACTACAGAGTTCCCAAGGCCATATATATTCAAACAAGTGCTACCACTACCATGGAACTGTCAGCAAAAACAATGTTCTTCTAAATGTGAAGCTGTAAGAGGCAACACTTTTCCAGAACTGCCATTAAATCTGCCACCACATTAAAAAGTAAAATTAATTAAGCACTCAATCCTCCACTTTGCTAATGACACTATTCTGATAGCTCAAAATGCAAAGGATCTGCAAAATCTAGTAATATTAAGTCAAAAGTGAAAAAATATTTTAAAATTATGTTTTTATTTATTTACATTTAAATACATAAAAGCAAAAACTACTAAAAATAGATATGCCAGCCAGCTTTAAAACAGATAATAAAAATACTGTAGAGGTGGATAGTTTCCTTGTTTTAGGATTGACAGTAAAGGAACCCCAGAAGACTAGGTGTAAGGACCCACCTCAATCTTACATCTTAAGAAGACAGAACTCTTGGAATATCTCTTCCAACAGGGATCTTTATTAAGAGAAGCTGATTGTAGGCATGCTAGACAGGATCTGGGGAATCCTCTCCCACCATTCAATGTTTTAAAGTGTTCCCAAGCAGCACCCACCCCATAGTTCTTCTGGGCAATTCAATCTGTCATCTACTCCGTTGGCACGATCACTCATCCTCTTTTCCAAGATCCCAGGCATTGTATTTCCCACCCCCTTTTCCTCACTGCCGGCAAAGGGGAGTGAGATGAAAGGTGACGGCCATATTGTTATGGTTAGTTCTCTCAGTGAGAATCCACAAATGGTCATTTCGTAGTTAAGGAAGGAAGTGAGAGTCATAAACCCTCATGCTTTCTCTCCTCCCCTTTCGTAGTATGACAGAATCAGAATAGAGTAAGAATTGGTTTTTCATCAGAGTAGGTAGATAGAAATGAAATATAATTGGATTCTGACACTAGGACTTGGTAGAAGAGTGGTAGAAAAGATATTCAGATAGATATTCATTTTAATGTGTCTGTATATACACAAAACAGAATCTTGAAGGGAATCACTTGTGACATTCTCTTGAAACCAAAGTTGGATTTTAAAGAACTAAGAAAAAAGTACAAGTAGTCCTTACTTAATAACTACAACTGAGCTCAGAATTTTGGTTATGAGTCATTTATGGCAGAGAAGAGGGAGTCAACCTATTCTCCAAAGTGCCTGAAGGCAGGACAAGAAGCAACGGATGGAAACTAACCAAGGAGAGAAGCAACCTAGAACTGAGGAGAAATTTCTTGCTTGTTAGAATAATTAATCAGTGAAGAGACTTGCCTCCAGTATTTGTGGATGTTCCAACACTGGATGTTTTTAAAAAGATATTGGACAACCATTTGTGTGCAATGGTATAGGGTTTCCTGCCTGAGCTGGGGGTTGGACTAGAAGACTTCCAAGGTCCCTTCCAACTCTGCCATTCTATATTCTGACAGGTCATAAGTACCATTTTGCAGGTCTGTCACAACTTTGAATGATCATTAAGTGACCAATGATTAAGCAAGGAGTTCCTGTATTGACACCTTGGAAAGTTGATGTGGAGAAGACTTCTGACAGTACCATGGACAGCCAATAAGACAAACAACTAGATCATTGAACAAATCATCCCAGTGTTCTCATTTGAGGCACAAATGCCTTAGCTCAATTTAGACTATTTTGGACACTTTACGCAGAGACCCAACTCTTTGGAGAATGCTCCCATGCTGGGAAAGGTGAAGGAAACAGAAGAGGTTGACTCTGTTACAGCTGACGGGTACACTGTTGGAAGACCTGAAAGTCCAGGTTAGGAAGAAATCATCATGGAGAAAAATATATCTGCTCACTAAGAGATTGCACATAATCAATCAGTCAGTCAATCAATCAATCAATCCAAAGCATATTTTAATAGGTTAGATTATCTCTATATATGTATTATTATAATTTTGAGAAGTCATTTGGAGAGAGAGGATAGAAAAATTACAATGACATTATAGATAGATAGATAGATAGATAGATAGATAGATAGATAGATAGATTTGGTATAGATATAGATTTGGTTGCATTACCAGCCAATGATATACAAGTGTTTCTTTCATCAGCCATGGACATCTACAAGCCAAGCTAATTATGATATGAGAATGGGGGAAGGACACTGTTTTTGTTGTGACATTGGAATTCTCATTTCATTTTTGAAAAGATATTATATTCTATGGATGCTTCTGCCTGAAGTACTTTGCCTAACTGGGGAAGTCACTCTTTATTTATGGTGATTAATGACTTGTGGGATCTATAAAATTAGTTAGAAATAAAAAGGGAGAAAATGGTTTAGAGCAGTGGTTCTCAGCCTGTGGGTCGGGACCCCATTTGGGGTCGAATGACCATTTCATGGGGGTCGCCAAACAACGCAGTCCATCTTTTGTTTCCCCTTTTCCTTACCTGTGCTACTCCCTTTTATTCTATTGGCTTTTGAAAGCCAATAGAATAGACTCTCTTGAATAGAGTCTAATTCTATTGGCTTTCAAACGCCAATAGGAATTGTCCAGGCTGTCTCTGCCCTGCTGAGCCTGCCAAAAGTCCCATTCTGCAAACTGTGCTGCACCAGTTGAGTATTCCTCGACTTACGACCGGTTGGGCGTCGTGGCATTAAAAAGGTTGAGAACCACTGGTTTAGAGGATTTGGTTGGGGGAGAATAAGTTTTCATGAACAGGGGGAATATTTAAAAAAAAAGTCAAAATGGCAAGATGACTGAGTAATCAAAGCCCCACACCTTTTTACAGACAAAAATATGTTTTTAAAAATAGGGATGGATTTTCCATTTTGTTGTCACAGCTGCCATTTTGACTTTTTTTTAACTCCCCTGCCACTCTGCAGAGGCCACAGATAACAGTCTAGGCCAGTGGTGGCGAACCTATGGCACGCGTGCCAGAGGCAGCACTCGGAACCCCCTCTGTGGGCACGCATGCTGTCATCCCAGCCCTGCCTCCCCCCATGGTCCCCTCCTCAGCAGCAGCCCCCTAGAGGAGAGTTGCCCCCAAGCGTGGCTTGCACGGAGCAGCACAGCCAAGGACATAGCGGGCAGCAGGGACAAGACTCCGTCCTTGTGCCCCATAGCATGCAGATGATGCTGCGGGGTGTGGGCAGAGGGCATGGCTGCTATGGTGTTGCAAGGCTGCCTGAGCGATCTGCAGCGGGCCATGGAAGTGGTGCATGGCCCCACAGGTGGGTGGGGCAGGGGGCAGGTGGGGGCAGAGCAGGCAGAGCAGGAGACAGAGCAGGGGCAGCAGGCAGTTTTGGGAACTCGGTCTCTAAAAGGTTCACCATCACTGGTCTAGGCAATTCTGAAATCCTAGTATATAGCATTGTGTTTAACAATCTATAGTTGGCTATAGGCTGCATTTACTTTTCTTTCATTGCTACAATAGTGGAAAGTACTGGTTTCCTTATAATCAGACAAATGCAGCTATTTCATATTTTGGAAGGCATATTTATGATTCAAAACTTACTGGCTTTCTATAAATGCAAATCTAATTTTGCATTTTGCATTTTTAAAATATTGTTTATAATTTCTGTACTGAAATCATTTATACAAGCCTAATTACCGCTGTCAGTTTTACGTGTTTATTCCATTAAAGGTGATCCCTGAATTAGAAAAAAAAAAAAAGGATTTGGCAATGGAAAGAAATTGGAAATGCAAATTGAAGTGCAATTTGCATTCTAGGTTCAGAATTTACCCTGGTATGGCTTTTATGTGATTGTCCACATTATCATATTGTCTGGAAATATTCTTCAGATCCATAGCATGAAAGTGCTATACAAGTGTAGAATGATTGATTGATTAAAAGCTGATCTATGCAAGAAAACTTCAGAAATCAGAACATAGAGGACCACAAATGAAAATACTGATTAGATTTTGGAGGGATAATTTTCAAGCATTATAAGAACGACCTTGAAGACTGCCCAGCAGCATTGGTGTGTATGAATTTTTTCAAAGACAGAAATATAGGTTGATATTCCCCTGGTAATTTTCTGATATCAAATGAAAGGCAGTAGGGACAAGGAAGGGAATGAACATGCCATACAAGACCAGATTTTAATTTAGTGTCACATAAGACCCTGAAAGCTTAAGATTTATCCAGAGTATTATTATACATGAATAAAAAACCCCATAGCTTTATTGGATTTATTATAAGTATTTTATAGATATATGCCAGTGTCAACTCAAAATTGTAGAAAAAGAATTCGGAATATATGGAAAAGAAATGAGCATGGAATCAGAAGAGCCGCAGTAATCAAGCTGTTGGTAGTTATTCAAACCACTGTTATTTTAGCCAAAGAGTAAATGAATGGCAATTGAAACTAAGAAACAAATGGCTGGAATTTTACTCATCAAACAAAGCAAATGTATGGGTATATGCAATTATGGATGTAAAAAACATAGGTGTAGGTTTGTCATTATCATCAACAGTGTTCCAGGATTCATCTGGGACCCAGTGGCTTTGCAGGCCACACTTACTTTATTTCTGGAACAAGAGAAAATGCATTTGGATTTATGCAAACTAGTTATTACAGAAGACTAGATGTGCATGATTAGAGTTGGATCAAGCTGTTGATTGCCAAGACTAATAAAATATGACTATTTCCAATAATAATAGAGCTGGATCAAGAGCTCGAAGTTTATTTTTGAAATTGGTTTATTGGCAATAGCACTAAAATATTACTACTGGTAATATGCTGAAGCTATAACTGAAAATAGATGAATGCATATTCAAAATATTTTTTAAAAAAATACATTGCTGCCCAAAATCAACAGCAACTTGAAAGGCATTGTAGGAGCAATCCAAAATAGCTATTAATTTATTGCTATAGAATGTCTAATATGGATTTCACATGGTTGCTTCCTAGGACTTAAGCTGGAAAATATTTTTGACTGTGTACAGGAAATCTAGGTTTCCCCTACATTCCTGCATATCTCTGATATTTGAAGCACAGTGGCAACATCTCGGAAATGCCTTAGAGTGCCATCTTGCAAGAAAAATAGAAACCTTATTTGTGTGTAGTTATATTGTGACTTTAGATATGTCTTAAATATACTCAACATCTGAAAACCCAGGAGATTATCCCAATCGGTTACAATGTGATTCTCAAGAATCAAAATGTTTCATCCACCTCCCCTCCCTGGCACCTGTCAATAACTTCAAGAATCATTCTTGTATTTTTCCATTCACTTGAAATATATCAATGCTATCCATAGGAGAACCATTTTAGCACAGCTAAATGCTGATTGTAATTGTTCTGCGTTTAGATGACTTGATGCTGAATTTACTATTGAAGCTCCCAGACTGAAAAATATACAATAAGCAACAGAGGGTACTTCAATAGCTGTTAATCCTTCAGAATATTGGTCTACAATGAGAAAAATTTGACTCATAGATATGTAGCAATATAGAGCAAAAATGCATTAGGATATTACAGATATTATATATCTGTATCATCTACACCTATATATCTTACACCCCTGTAAAGGAGTGATAATTTGTGCTTGCTCCTTTGCTGACAAAAGCCTGCAAGCCAAACTAAGACTATTACTTGCATTATTATAATTGCTGTTTTATATGAGAATAAATATTTCCTTACTACAGAAAAAGAAATGGTACCATATAGAGGAAATATCAATCAATTTTACTGATTGTTTAAAGGACGTCTTGTTAGTTATAGACTTATACAATTCCTAAGAGATAAGTTGTAAGTGAATATCTAACTGAATGGAATTGTCAATGACACTGATTTAACTAAAATTATGTATCCTCCTGGCACATATACATGTGCTTTTTCATTTGGTCAGCAGAGTTGAAATTTATTGGGGAGACCACCAGCTTAATTAAGTCAGTATTAATTATGAGGAACAGGATGATAGTTCAACAAATTCCCATCACTGCAAATAATCTTTACAAGAAAAGCATATACCAATGAATGTGGTTTGCAATTTTCAAGTTGCCATACTAGTTGCTGTGTCTCAGATGAAATGGTCAGTGAATTCATAAAATTGTCTTTTTTTCCCTTACAGTACAATCTAATTCTCATTGGAATATACACTGTGGTCTAACTCTTTCGGTAGTTCATTGTCCATGTAGAAATGCAAAAAATATGAACAAATAATTGATTTTATCCCTCTACCATATTTTTGTTCCAATAACTTTTCTTAGCACCATAAATTACAAAATAAAGTTTTCTTTATTCATATTCATAAATAAAGCTTTCTTTACACACATAGACTATTGTACAATTTAGAGCTCTCCAGACAACAGATGCAATCATTGTATAGATCAGCTCAGGATAAGCATGCTGATCTGTTCTAATCTTGACTGGTTCATAGAGCAATGATATGCATTGGACCAATTAATAATCTTGGATTATTCTAATTTGGTAATTAGACATACAGAACTAATTCGTATAACTATAGTTTCTATTTACATGTGTGCATATTTTGTTTTTCCAAGATCAGTTCATTCCCTATCTCACACATCAAGGTACATATTGATTGTAAAATATTTGTTTCAGCAGAGGGATATTAATACCATATATAGCTACTGAAGACTATTAACCCTTCAGACCTCCTGAATATCGCTCTTCTTGCTTCTGAAATTCATACCACAGGGCTTGGTTCTCCTTCTCTCTTATTTAATATCTACATATGTCTACTGGATGGGGCACAATGGGCTCCAGTTCAACCCAAGGCAGACTGAATAGCTTGGGCCTTCCAATAGCAAGGTTTTTCCATTTCTGGTCCTGGATTGGTGGCACTGCCTCAGATGGACCCAGTATGCAATCTGGGGGTCCTCCTGAACTCACAGCTCCTGTGATGACTTCCCTGGACCCTTACCCAGATGCTTGTCTAGATGTCAGCTCAGGGGAGGATGAACCAGTTAGTGGCATGTCAAGAGTTGATTGATAGCTCCAAGCAGCCATCTGTGAGGGAGTTGGCTAAAGGACAGCTGCAGCCAGTCAGTGATGAGGAAGAGGAACTGCTTTTTGCATCTGATCCCAAAACATGTAGGGCACAGAAAAATCAGGAGCAGAGAAGGTTAGCCAGATTACCCACAAAGAGAAAGCCTCACCCTTCTTGATAAAATGCACCAGAAGTTGGCTATTTAGCACAGCAGACAGATGGAGGCAATGCTTGAGAACATGTTTGTTTCTGATCTGTGTTTTCTGGTCATTTTGATTCCTGCCTCGCTTTGGATTAATACATGCTTTGACTTGAATCATGCCTTGGAAATTCTGGACTTTTCTTGCCTTGTGAACTCTCTTGTGTTGCATATTTAAGTTTGCCTGGTGGATTGATTTTGACTGAGAAACTTTCAAGTGCCTTGTGGACTCTTTGGCCATTGCTTTGTGAACTAGCATTGGTCTGCTCATGGCTGAACTTAATTGGGACAGTTCTAGGTTTTGGCTGAAGGGAATTGCTGGGGGATATTCATAAACCCACTAAACCAGAGTTACATGTATGTGGGATAGCACAGCTCTTGCTGGAAAATCAGGTGGTAGCAGTGTCTAAGAAGGCTTTTGCATATCTTTGGGTTGTGTACCAGTTTGCCCATTCCTGGAATAGGACACTCTGCTCACTGTCACTCATGTCCTTGTGACCTTCCATTTGGCTACTAAATGCAGTCGAAATGGGCTGCTCTTTGAGGAGCATTCAGAAGCTTGAGCTGCTACAGAATGCAGCTGCGTGAGTTGTAAATGGTGTTGACTATTTGGCATAGGTAACACCACTGCTTTGGGGGCTGCAATGGTTGCGACAGTGTTTTGGGGTGCAATCCAAGGTGCTGTTGTCACTTTAAAGCATTCATGGATTGGAACTGAATTACCTGAAGGACTATCTTCTTCAAGTCATTTCTACTCACCCAATCCAGTCCAGCGGAATGGACATATTCTGGATCTCAGCAGCCAAGGAATGATGGCATGTGGGGACTAGAAGGCATGCCTTTTCTGCCATAGCACCTGGCCTATGAAATACCTTCTCTCCCAAGATTAGGATGGCTCCTATACCCTGCTATCATTTTGGAACATCTTGAAAGCTATGTGCCTAGACCTGGACCTGGAATCCTGAATGTGTGAAGGGCCCTGTTTCCTGGTTATGCTGATACAGGCAGATTATAATTGGTTGATAATTGCATTTGATCTTAGCCAAAAGAATAAAAAGACTTTGCATTTAATTTATTTCTCTATCATGTTTTAATTATTGTTATGGTTATTTTCTGTCCAGAATCTGTCCAATGGTTTGAAGTAGGCAGCTATATAAATTGAAGAAATAAATAAATAAAATGAGCAAAAGGTGGTATCATACTGGCCATGTTGCTAGATGTATTGTTATTTCCCAGTCATGTGAAATTAGAAATTTACTTAATAATTTTATATTTTCAATACATTCAAAGTAAAAATACTGGGAATCTTTTGATGGGTTCTGGAGCACAACAGAAGGCTTTGGGGATGGTTGAATCAGTCACTGCTTAAAATAAAATGCAAACAATTCTGGTAAGGAAAAACGTGGAGATTCTTTACTAAATGAAGAAATGCTGAATGCTAAATATTAGCCTGACCTCCAATGTCACCAATCAGATTCAGTAATGTAATCTGATCCAAATTATCAACTGGGGATAATTGGTTTGTCCTTATCTCAACAGAGCTTAGGGCTACTGAATTTTGGCTGAAACTGGAGTTGACTGTGATTTTATAATCCTATTCTGTTCAGATTCCTATTTTGCAAAGTTAACATAATTGAACTGGTTGATATTAATTATGCACCTAAATATAAAATTCACTGTCAAGTACCCGGCTTCCAAAAAAGAGGGATCCATTTTATGCTAAGAATTTTAGTAGCAGAAGTCAAATCACAATGTTGGAAATGTAAAAACATTTTGACAGTAAATTGTGAAGCTAATTTCAAACAGAAAACATTTATTTAAGTGCAGCTCACATGTTCCTAAAAGATGTTTCATTGTGATTCACATCCTGTACTACTTAAGAAATTGGCAAGGATTGAAACACACACAAAAAAATAGTTAAAATGTAGAATTGAATTGAAGGGTTTTTCTTGGTTGGTAACACTGAGTGGCAGAATGAGAACAATTTTAAAGGTATGATTAAATATATTTTTTTATGAAAGGAGTCATAAAACATCATAGCTTAAGGCTCTTTAAAAATCTATGCAAATTGAAGGTTTCTAAAAATAAGACAACTTCTAAAAACTCAGAAGTAGCAAAATTATATGCTGCTATTTAAATTTGTTACATTATAAGAGCTTTGTGTCAGATTCCCTTCTTTCCCCAAAATATTGGGCATTAATTTCATCAAATAATCATTTGATGTCATACACAGGCATAGCACAAGGCATGAGAGTCCTGCTTCAAGTCCAAATGAAAGGCATAAATAGAACAATAAATACATACATAATGGATGAAAATATCCTGGTAGAATGGCTCCCTTCAACTATGTGGTTATCTAGATCCCTTCCAGACAGATCTGAGGCCCAGTTATGGCACAGAGACAGCATGGTTGCACTTGTGGATGATCTATGGCAAGAGCAAGATAGGGTAGTGCTGCATCCCTGGACTCTCAGTGGCTTTTAATACTATGGACCATGATATCCTTTGGGGTGGGTTGCAAGATTTGGGGCTGGGCAGCATAGTTTTGTGCTGCTTCAGCTCCTTTCTCCAGGAACAGTCCCAATCAGTGTTGATGGGGAGTGAGCGGTCCAATCCATGGCCACTCATGTGTGGTATGCAATAGGGGTCAGTATCATCTCCACTCCTTTTTAACATTTACATGAAGTAGCTGGGTAAGATCGTTCATCACTATGGGAGGAGGTGCCATGAATACAATGATGAAACTCAAGTTTACATGTCCATCCCAGATAATCCAAGTGATGTTACTGTCCCCTTGTGGTATGTGGGAGCTGTGGAGGATCTGGATGGAGAATAAGAAAATTCAGCTGAATCCTGGTAAAACCAAGTAGTTTGAGTGCATGGAGCTTCTAGCTCCAGAACTTTAACATCTGTGGTCTGGATGGGTTGCAGTACCTCAGACAGACCCAGCTCACAATCTGAGGGTTCTCTTGGACTTATGACTCCTGGTCAATAAGCAAGTGGCAATTGTGGCTAGGAGCACCTTCACACAACTTCATGTTGTGCACCAATTGTGCAGTTTCCTGGATTGGAAGTCCCTGCATTCAGTCACTCAAGCCCTGGGCATCTCATGTTGGCAAATTGTTCTGGAACATCTTGGCAAGCTTTGCTGGTGGAAGATGCCATCTGTAAAACATCTTCAACTGGTTTTCCTTGAATGCCGCTGACATAATCAATTTTATGTTTATTTCCCATATTTTTTCCCATTTCTCCAATTCTATATTATATCCAAAAAATTTTGCCCATATAATCATTGTGTCTTTGACAACCTCATCTTCCATTTTGTATCTCAATAGGTATTTGTATAAATTGCTAATTAATTTTATTTCTATTCCATGTATAATTTTATCCAATCCTTGCGGTTCTTTTTGTATTTCATATAATTTTTTGTCCTCTGTATAGTTAGATTGAATTTGTAAATGTCCACCAGTCAATCTCTCTGCCAATATTTTGTTCCAATTCTTGTTTTGTTTTCAGATTTCCCTGTTCATTTACTAATTCCTTGTATCTAATTATCTTATTTATATCCAGTAGGTTTGGGTATTTCAGAGCTTCTGTTGGGGATAAACACATTGGAATTCTTATATGTGTCTATGTGTCTTTGAAAGTATCTGTGTATTTTATGTTTTTCGTCCCATAGGAATGCATGCCACCCTGCTTGCAAGTCATGTCCTTCTATTGTTAAAACTCTAGTATTTTTCAAATCCATCCAATCTTTTAGCCAAGTTAAGCTCGATGCTTGGTAGTATATTTCCCACTCTGGTAATGCCAATCCCCCTTTATCTTTCATATCTTGCAAGAGTTTTAATTTAATCCTGGGTTTTTTCCTTTGCCATATAAATTTAGTGACCAATTTATTTAATTCTTGAAAGAATGTTTTCCCTAATTTTATTGGAATAACCTGAAACAGAAAAATATTTTTGACAATGCATTCATTTTGACTGTAGTGGTCCTCCCTAAAAATGAAATTTGCAAATTTTCCCTATTTTCTAAATCTTTTTTTATCTGGTGTACTATTTTATCATAATTGTCCTCCTTAATGGAGGAACATTTCACTGTAAGCCAGATCCCTAAATATTTTATTTTCTTGGTTATACTTATCTTTGTTTTATCTTCCAGTTCACTTTCCTGTTCCTTTGTAAGATTTTTGGTTATTAATTTGGATTTATTCTTATTAATCTTAAGTCCGGCTACCTCACCAAATTCTTCTATTTTTTGAATCAATTTAAAGCCGGTTTCTAATGGATCTTCCAAAATAAATACCAAATCATCAGCAATACCTTATATTCTTCCTTCTTAATTTTTAAACCCTTTATTTCTTGGTCCTCTCTGATTTTTGTAAGGAGTATTTCTAATGATAAAATAAATAGAAGAGGGGAAAGTGGGCATCCTTGTCTTACTCCTTTGGTTATATCAATTTTTTCTGTCATTTCCTCATTTATAATTACCCTAGCTGTTTGTTTAGTATATATTTTCTCAACCATCTTTCCAAATTTTGTCCCAAAATCCATATAGTACAATTGTGTTATAATAAAATTCCAATTCAGATTATTAAATGCCTTCTGGGCATCAAGAAAAACCAGTGTAGCTTGTCTTTCAGGATGGACTTCAAAAAATTCTAAAGTGTTGGACTTCCGGTGGATTTTGCGCGCGCGATGGCGGCTACTTTGTAGCCGTCTCTCCTGGGTAAGTGTAAGAACCGCTATGAACAGCAGACACCAGCTGTTCAGCGGTTCCAAATCCCCCTCCCGGGCAAAGGGGGGGGGTAGAGAGTGTCTGAATAGTGGTAGAGCTCTTTTGCACCCCCCAAGTTTTTTTGGGGGGGGGTGAAAGGAGTGCTCCCACGGAGTTCAGACTTGTCTCCGCTTCCCAGCTGTTTTTGTCCTCAGGGACAAAACGAGCCGCTGCAAACACCTCCGTGCTTAAAGAGAACTGGTGAGTTTTTTTATAAACGGACAGAGCTGAGTAGAGGATTTAGTTTTTCCTTTCTTTGATTTATTTGGATTTTAAGTTTTAAGACTTGCTTCTATTTTTATTCTCTCTTTTTATTTTTTTTTCCTTTGTTGAAAGGGAAAGTAAAATGGCGATCGGCAAATCTCTTGGTGTTTTTTTTTCTGAAGTTAGAATGCTGACCGGCAGGCTTTTTGGTGTTTCTCTTTCTTTCCTTTCTCTTTCCCTTTTTATTTTCTTATGATTGGAATGGTGGTTTTTGGTATCTCTAAGTATTTTTTTGGAACGGACTTTTTCTATTTAATTATTATTATTTTTTTTTTCTTCTCCCTTCTTTTTATTGTAATGACCCTTTTTTGAAGGACTTTTTTCTGTTTAATTTTTTGCAATTTTTAAGAAGGAGTAAAGCTTTTTTTAATTCTTTTTCTCTTCCTTTTTTTTCCTTTTTTCTTTTTATTATAATGACCTTCTTTGGAGGGAGTTATGATTTTTGAAGGAATTTTTTATAATTTTTTAAGAAGGGTTAAAGGTTTTTCTTTAAGATGGCTCCAAAGCGTCCAGGGATTTCTACAGCTTCTAAATCAACAGTTTCACCCTCTTCTGGGGGTCAGCTAATAACTATGAAGGATTTGCAAAACATGATGGGAGATGTTATAATTCAAATTAGGGCAGAAATGAAAAAGATTTTAGAGGAAAATAATAAGATCTTGAGACAAGATTTTGTTTTGGCTTTAGAAGGAGTTGCTTCTGTTCTTGAAAAGGTGAACTCCCATGTGGAAGAGGTAGCTGAAAAAGTGGACATAATGGAGGGGAAAATTGAAAGTATGGAAAAAGAAATGGAAAATGAGATTCTTATGCTTCAATATGGACAAATGGAATATGCCTTAAGAATCAGAGGCCTGGAAGAGTCTTTGCAAGGAGATTTGAAAGAGATGGTTGCAAAGGACTTTGCATTGATTTTGAATAAAGAAAAAGAGGGAATACTTAGTGAAATTGAAAAATTATTTAGGGTTAACTCTGTGGTGGCAGCACAGAAGAATCTGCCAAGAGATGTGGTAATTTACTTTGGTAAAAGATCTTTGCGCAATGAAATTGTGCAAGCCTATTATAAGAAGAGATTTCAAATTGCTTCACAAGATGTCATAATTTTTAAGGAGATCCCATCTAAAATTTTAAGAAGAAGAAAGGAGTTTGCTTTTCTAGCAAATGAACTTAAAAAGAGAAAAATTCTATTCAGATGGGATGTTCCGACTGGAATGGTGGTGAACTACCTGGGGACATGTCATAGACTTAATACTGTTTCTCAAGCAAAAGATTTTTATACTTCGGTCCTGGGGGTATGTGCATCGCCATCTATTAGGTCTCAACAAGTCCAGATTGAGGAGCAGAAGACAACTTGTGTAGCACATAATTCCAAAGAAAAGCAGCAACAGAAGAAGGTTAAGGAAGTTTCATATTCAGTGGTCTCTGAATCTCTGGGAGATGTTGGACCTACAAAGTCTTTGGAGCAATCTTCAAGAGTTTGTACAACTTATAATTGTGAAGATCAACACAAGGAGGAATTCACTGAGGAAGTTTTACAGGTATCGGTCCCTGAGACTTGTGCAACATATAAATGTAAAGAAAAAGTAACATATAAACATAAAGAGAAAGACCAACAGAAGAAGGAGGTTGAGGAAGTTTCACAGGTACTGATTCCTGAGTTTGTGGGTCAACCAGGACTTACAAACTCTTTGGAGCGATCTTCAAGGGCAGAATTCCACGCATTCTTTTCGATGCTTGCGGGCAAGAGAGACTGATATGGATTGTGCTTATAGTAGATGCAACTGGCTATTAGACAGAAGATTATGGATATTGAATGAAAATTTTAGATAAGAAGTTTGTGTTTATAGTGGATGCAACTGGTTATTGGACAGAAAATTATGGACATTGAATGAGAACTTTAGACAAGAAGTTTACTATTGAGATTGTGGGAGAAGTAAAACTTATATCGTTTTTGGAAAATGTTTTATGTAATGTCTAAACATGTGTTTTGGGATAATAATATATTTTAGCTTTAAGTTTTAAATCTTTAATGATAATATTGTTTAAGAGGAAGTCTATATAGAATGATGATTGTATTTAGATTTGTTTAGGATTTAAAAGTGTTTCAAGTTTTTAAATATTATTATTAATATTTTTAAGAGAAAATAATTTGTTTAACTAAATGTGTCTAGATTTGTTTAGGATTTTTAAGTTTTTTTTTTTTGTTTTGTTGTTTTTTTTTTTGGATAGGTGAGAAGATTATGAAGATTGAAGGAAATATGTATTTACTTTAAGTTTTCTAAGAGTATTTAGTTTTAATGGTATAACAAAGGTTTATATGTTTATTTTTTTGTATTAGGATAAAGAAAGAGGGAGAAATTAGATTTTATATTATAGGCATAGATATTCAAAGAAAGTAATGTTTAAATTTGCGTTTTTGGAGGGAGTTTATATAGAATGATGATTGTATTTAAATTTGTTTAGGTTTTAAAAGTGTTTTAAGTTTTTTTCTCAATTAAGCCTGTACTTAGCTCTGGGAAGTCCAGGGGAGGGTTTGGGAGGTTGGGGAGGAGGGGGGTGAGGTAGGGTTGGGGGGGTATGGGAAGGGGATTTGTTTTTGTAAAAATTTAAAAATTTTCAATAAAAAAAAAAAAATTCTAAAGTGTTCAGTATTATCCTCATGTTATTCTTTATTTGTCGTCCTGGTAAAAATCCATTTTGATCTGGGTGGATGTAGTTATTCAAAAAACTTTTTATCCTTTCTGCTATTATTGATGTAAATGTCTTATAATCTTATTCAGTAAAGAAATCAGTCTATAATTTTGAATTTGTTGTATGTCTGAGTCTTCCTTAGGAATGAGGGTGATGATTGCTTCAGTCCAAGATATCGGTATCTTCGCCTTAAAGAAGGCAAATAATTCATTTATCTGCTTTAAAATGAAGACAAACAGTTGGTGTAGTGGTTAAGGTATAAGGCTAGAAACTGGGAGATCATGAGTTCTAGTCCTATCTTAGTCACCAATTCATCTGGATGACCTTGAGCCAGCCACTGTCTCTCAGTCCTAGGAAACAGACAATGGAAAAGCAATTCTGAAATTTGCCAATAAAACTGTAGAGAGTTGTCCGGGCAACAGCCAGGAATCAATACTTATTCAATACATACAATACTTAGAATAAGTAGTAGACTCTCAAAAATATGATGGCAGAAAATCCATAAAGTTTGCAGGAATTATAAGAACTACCCAGATGTATAAGATGTTAAAAATAAAATAAAAAATAAAAGTAGTTTTTACCCTCTCAGTGTCATTGTGGGGAAAAAATGAAAATGATCACTTTCAGTGATCTCAGATTATCTAACTTGAAAATATCTAACTTGAAAATTCTTTCTTTTCATATAAGGAAGTAGAAACATAAATATGGAAAGGAAATATTTTAAACATACAGTCACCAAATGAAGAGCTTCAAAGGTTATCACTTATTATTGAAGCTGAGTCAAAGGAGAAGCAGTAAAAACCTGTAAAGTCATTACTTTCATCATTATATATTCATCACACTTCCTAAGAGTCTTCTGAACTACTTTGAGTAGGACATATTACAGTATTTTATATGAGATTCTAAAACACACAAAGTTATACCAAATTCTTGTTCAAGAGAGGCTTTTTAACACTACCAGTCTATTCATATCACCACAACTCTAGACATCCCTAGGCACTTTTGCAGCCCAAAATATTTTTGTCCCCACCCCAGTAGACTAAAGCTATAAACCTCACTGGTGTAAAGGCAAAAAAATCTAATTCTGATTAAGCAACACATTTCTTGTCTGAGATCTGTCTGCTTTCATAATTGTTGTTCTTTGTTAGTGCTTTGATTATATAACCATGGACTAGCTCATTATTCTGCTGAAATTACTGCAGGTTTAAAGGACTTCTCTGGTTTAATGGAAATGGGCTGGGTGTTACCAGAAGCATCTGAAACTGTCAACTACTTTTTGTAAGTGACTGCACAGCTGTTGAAAGCCAACATTTAAAGTTACATTCAGCCATGAAGTAGAGAAAGCTATTGCTCTGTGCTCCTCTTTGACAGTGAACAATTAGATAAGAACCAGTCAATGCAATCTATACCTTTCATCCATCCAAATCCTTTTTAAAAAGATTTAATAATCTATAGTATTATTTATGTCTAAAAATTCAAAATGTATTTTGTATGGAAACAGACCTCTAAGATAGCTTTAGATTATCTCTGTAAAATTTTATCCTTAAACCAGGATGCATCTAGTTCTTTTAGCATAAATACAATTCTTCATTATTTTTTAAAGTTCCAGATGTTGACTCAGGAATTGCTTCATTTGAAATTGTCTGCCTAGAGTTTGTTCTCATCTTCACCAAAAATAAGCTATCAAGCTAAACTGAGAATCTATATTAATTTAAAAGAAAAATATTCCACCCGATGTTTGAGCGACACTCCTTAAACACACCCATCAAAATCTGTGTGGAACTTGGACAAAAGCTGAGGTTGATTTATTCATTTTTAGTATATGATCAAAATAAAAATAATGTACCATATATGTTATTGTCTCTTAATATTGGTATGGTATCTTGAGATCACCTAAGAATCTGGCAAACTGACCCCATAGAAAGAATTTAACTATCGTTTCCTTAAAACATGTTGCCCCCTTTCCTACAGAAGCAGAACTTCTGAAAGACCCCACCAAGAGTCATCAAGAATTTTTGATTTACTGGCTAGGTCCATAACATGGAGCAGCATCCATTCTTATCTGGAGAAAAGAAGAGTCTTCCTCAAGAAACTTGCTTCCTTTTATCTTCCTATGTATCTGCTTAATCAAGGGAAATCAACAAAGACTAAGGATGGCATTCTACAATCATCTATAGTAAGCGTGGTAAGATCACACTTGGAATATTGCATCCAGTTTTGGTCGCCGTGATATAAAAAAGATGCTCAGACACTAGAAAGAGTGCAGAGAAGAACAATAAAAATGATTAGCAGACTGGAGGCTAAAACATATGAAGAACAGTTGCAGGAATTGGGTATGTCTAGTTTAATGAAAAGAAGGACGAGGGGTGACATGATAGCAGTGTTTCAATATACAAGGGGTTGCCACAAAGAAGAGGGAGTCAAGCTATTCTCCAAAGCATCTGAAGGCAGTTAAAAAGCAGTGGATAGAAACTAATCAAGGAGAGAACCAACCTAGAATTAAGGAATTATGACAATTAGAACAATTGCCTCCAGAAGTTGTGAGTTTTCCAACACTAGAGGTTTTTAAGAAGAGATTGGCCAACCATTTGTCTGAAATAGTATAGAGTTTCCTGTTTGAGCAGGAAGGCCTCCAAAGACCTCCAAAGTCCATTCCAACTCTGTTATTCTGTTATTCTAAACTGGAGGCTAAAATGATCTTTCTCTCTAGCCATCCGCTCTGCAATGAACATGTCCTGAAATCAAAAGCTTAATCAGTGATATAAAAGACTACTTTAACTAGGCTGATTCCATCTTTTTGGGGGGGGAGGGGGAATCTAAATACAAGATTGTTTCTTCCTTTATGTACACATTTTATTGGTTTACATTTGGGTTTTTAAATTTTCCTTTCTCACACATAAGACTGTGATACATAGCTACTTCTGTGTTCCAGAATTGCTACAGGTTTATTCAGTTCTCTGTGTTACTGTAAGGACCCACCCCACTTTGCATCTTAAGAAGACAGAACTCTTGGAATAGTTCTTCCAACAGGAATCCTTTATTAAGAGAAAATGGTTGCAGGCATGCTAGACAGGATTTGGGGTTCAAGCTCTCCCATTCAAGATTTTAAGGGGTTCCCCAGGAGTCCCACCCAATCAACCCCCCTTCCAGTGATAGTTTCAAGTATCACAATTCCACCCCCTTTCTTCTTTCTTCCGTCTGGATGGAGACTTCAGATAACTACATGAAAGGCAAATACCCTTCTTTGGTATGCTAACGCTTGAGGTTACAATAAACACACATTCAGCATTCAGCTCTTTGAAGTGTACTGAAGGAAGTGAGGGCCATAAAGCCCCTTTGTTCTCCCCCTTCTCTCCCTCTTATGGCAGAATCCAGAGAAGGCAGAATTGGGAGTTTCTATATTTGATAATTAAAGATGAAATATAATTGGATTCTGACATCCGGCCCCTCTTAAAAGTAAGAGAGATCCACCTGAAAGAAAACACAAGTATAAAATTTAGTCAGGCTTGTTAGAATGCTCTGTGTGAAACTTCTTCAATAGCTTCGGGGCTCTGACATGACGTTTATGGACCCACTCATTTTGTGAGGGAGGGAGGTGTTTCCAGGCAACTAGGTACTGAGTTGCTCCATGATATCTCCTAGAATCAAGGATTTCCTTTATTTCGAAGTGTTGTTCACCCTCCACCATGAGTGGAGGTGGTGGTGGGGGGATTTTTGGCCGTAGATGTGACTGATGCTCTCTTTTCAGCAAGCTGCAATGAAAAATTGGGTGTATTTGCCTGAGATTTTTGGGTAATTCTAATTCTACTGTTACTGGATTTATGATTCTTTTAATTGGAAAAGGTCCTATATATTTTGGTCCAAGTTTTTTACAGGGCTGTAGGGACTTTAGGTATTTTGTAGATAAGTACACCATTTCTCCTATAATGAATGGTGTAGGCTCAACCCTTTTTTTATCGGCTTGTGTTTTGTATGCCTGCCTAGCTTCATCTAGTGCTTTTCTGACTATTGGCCAGGTGTTTTGTAATTTCTCCATCCATTCTTTCAGCGAAGGGATCGTTGGTTCGTTTGGGGTTAATTCTGGCATGGGGTTGAAACTTTGACTGGTGGCTATTTGAAAAGGAGTGTAACCTGTGCTGAAGTGGACTGCATTATTGTAGGCAACTTCTGCAAAAGGAAGTAAGTCCGTCCAATCACTCTGTGGAAATTTAAAAAGCATCTCAAATATTGCTCAAGTACTGAATGGCACCGTTCCGTTTGTCCATCTGTCTGAGGGTGATGGCTAGATGTCAATCCCTGAGTGGTCCCTAAGAGAGATAAAAATTCCTTCCAAAATGCAGACGTAAATTGCACTCCCCTATCAGAGATGATGCGTTGGGGTGCCCCGTGCAATCTGTAAATGTGCTGGATGAAAAGTCTTGCTAAGGCCTTTGCAGTGGGAATCTTTTGGCAAGGGATAAAGTGCACCTGTTTGGAAAACAAGTCCGTGACTGTCCAGATAACAGTATTCCCATTGCTTTCTGGCAATTCCACTATAAAATCCATGGCTATTTCCCTCCAGGGGGCTGAGGGACTTGCCACTGGTTGTAATAGCCCTGGCGATTTCCCTTGCAACCTCTTTGCTGATGCACAGGTTGGGCAGCTGGCAACATAACTTTCTATGTCCTTTTTTATTGATGGCCACCAAAATTGCCGTTTAATTAAGTGTAAAGTTTTTACAAATCCAAAATGCCCTGCTGATTTTGTGTCATGGCAAAGTTGCATGAAAGTTAGTCTTTGAGTTGTTGGTATATATAACTTTTCCCCTACCCAAGGCAATCCGTCTCTCATTGTGCACACATGTTTGTTTTTCTGGAACCAATCATCTGTTTCCAAACTTTTTCTGAATTCAATCCCAGTTTGGCTGTCCAGTTGTGGTTTTATTTTGGCTTGGGTTCTTGTGGTTACTGGCGCTGCCAGTTGTGACTCTGCCATTATTGGTCTAGAGTCTGTGGTTCGTGTGCTGTTATATTGGGGCATGCGAGATGCATCTGCCAGGAAGTTCTTTCTTCCTGGTAAATGTTTGAGCTTAAATTGGAATTGGTGAAAATGCTGGGACCAGCGGGCTTGTTTGGGATTGAGTTTCCTGGAAGTTTTCAGGGCTTCTAAATTTTTGTGATCAGTCCACACCTGGAAGGGGATTTTGTTGCCTTCCAGGAACTGTCGCCACGTGAGTAATGCCCAACGTATCCCATAAGCCTCCTTCTCCCATACGGGCCAGCGCTGTTCTGTTTCCGTGAGTTTCTTGGATGTATATGCACAGGGTTGCAATACTGCATCATCATTTTCTTGTAATAGCACAGCCCCCACTGCCACATCACTTGCATCTGCCTGTATTATGAAGGGCTTGTCCATGTCTGGGTGCCTTAGTACTGGTTCGGCAGAAAAAAGTCTCTTTAGTCTCTCAAACGCTGCTTGGCACTCCATTGTCCATGTTAGTGGCTGGCTAGGTTTTACTGAGGATGTTCCCTTCATTTTTAGTAAGTTAGTGAGGGGCAAGGCTATCTGTGCAAATGAGGGGATGAATTGGCGGTAAAAATTTGCAAAGCCCAGGAAACTTTGTAGTTGCTTTCTTGTGCGGGGTGGTGCCCAATCTAGTACTGCTTTGACCTTCTCCGGGTCCATTTCAATGCCCTGTGGGGATATGCGATAGCCTAGGTAGTCTATCCTTTCCTGGTGGAATTCGCATTTTGAGAGTTTGGCATATAGGTGAGCGGCTCGCAGCTTCTTTAAAACCGCTCTGACAAGTTTGACGTGTTCTTCTTTTGTTTCGGTAAAGATAAGAATGTCGTCCAAGTAAACAAGGACCCCCTTAAACAGGTGCTCCCTTAGAACGTCATTGATTAATTGCATAAAGACTGCAGGGCCCCCTTGTAATCCAAATGGCAAGACTTTGAATTGATAGCACCCCATGGGGCAGTTAAATGCAGTCTTCCATTCGTCCCCTTCCTTGATTCTCACGCGATAGTAAGCTTCCCTTAGGTCTAGTTTAGAAAAATTTTTCCCTTTCGATAGGTGTGACAGCATGTCTTTCATGAGGGGCAGTGGGTATAGGTTGCTTTCACTGATTGTATTCAGGGCCCTATAATCCACGCATAAACGTAAAGAGCCATCCTTCTTCTCTCTAAAAAGGACCGGGGCAGCCACTTTAGGCTTGGCTGGCTCAATGAAACCTCTCTCCAGGTTTTTTTTTATAAATCTTTCCATTTCCTCCTTCTCCTTTGGGCTCATGGAGTATAATCTGGGCTTCGGGAGTTTTGCCCCAGGCTTGAATTCAATGGTACAGTCTGTGGGTCGGTGGGGGGGAAGCTCATTCGCCCTCTCCTCACTGAAGACTTCAGCAAGGTCCCTATATTCCTCTGGTATTTCTGTTAATCTTTTTTCCTCTCCTATGGATGCTTTTTCTATTCTTGATTCTGGTAGCCTCCCTTGGGGTTTTAAGTCCATAGGGTCCCCCTTCGGGAATTTGATTTCTGTCGTCCTCCAATTTACCCAGGGGTTCCATTTTTTCAACCATTCCATCCCTAGAATCATTGGGCATTCCATACCTGGGGTCACCACAAACGTTAAGTCCTCTTCATGGTTGCCCAGGGAGAGGTGTATTGGCAGAGTGGCTAGGGTAGCTGGCACCCCCCCTGCTATGGATCCATCTAGCTGGCCAAATGAGATTGGTTGTTCCAGTCTCCTGGATGGGATGCCCAGATTCCCCACTAGTGTTGGGCTAATGAGGCAGCAGGTGCAGCCAGAGTCTATTAAGGCTTTCACCTTCACAGCTTCGGGCATGGGGGGGATTAATATAGTCACTGTTTTGAAGATGGGTGTGATGCGTCCACTTACCAGGGGTTCGGCCTCCGAGCTGTCATCTGAGGCATCCACCGGCCCTGTGGTGTAGGCTGGAGTTCTTTCCCCTTGGTGAGCAGAGGTGGGGGTTTCTGCAATTTCCATCATTCTCATGGCTGTTTCTTTTGGCTTAGCTGAATACTTTCCGGGTTTGTTGATTGGGGATCTGTCTGGGTTGTGCTGGGGGGCCTTTGAGCGGCATTCTACAGCTCGATGCCCTTCTCTTCCGCACTTGAAACACCCCATTTGCTTCTTGGCTGTATCCGATGATTTCACCGGTTGGTGTGTCAGCTCAGGCGGGGGGCGGCTCCATTGTTTTCCTCGGCGGTGCCTCTTCAATATGTTGATCTCTGCTTCCTCTGCCAAGACGTACCATTCCTCAAGTCGATGTGGGTCCCCTCGGGGCAGGCAAGCATCATATAGATCATAGTTTAGTCCATCTTTGAAATGGCCAAGGAGGATGTCTTCTGGCCAATTCAGTTTGCTGGCAATGGCCCGGAATTCTTGTGTATACTCAGCCACTGGGCGTTTGCCTTGCCTCATCATTGTTATTCTTTCACGGGCTTTGCGATCAGCCAGGGGGTCTTCAAATCGTCTTCTCAAAGAGGACATGAAGTTACTGAGTTCTGGGGCATTGGAGTCATGCAAGTTCACTACCCAATCTGCGGCTGGTCCATCCAGGGCAGATTGCACGATCCGGATGCGGGCTTTGTCGCTGGGAATGTCCTGCCCATATTCCTCCATGTAGCTGAGGACTTGGGTTAGGAAAAACCCCAAGCGTGTTGGCTCCCCTTTGAATTTCACCTCCAACGGTGGACGTCTTGGAATGGATCGGTGCCTCCGTTGTGGGTGGTAGTGTCTTCCGTCCAGATTGCCATCTGTGGTCCGGTAGGGGGTGGGGGCTCCTGGATCAGTAGATGTCCCTGGGGTTGCAGGTTCCACGTCCCCCTCGGTGTCTCTCCCTTTGTGGCTCCAGGAACTGGGGCGGCCGTAGGGCTCAGTATTCTCCTCTCCTAGGGAGCTGAGAGTTCTCTTCATCAGGTCAATAGCTTTCTCTAGGATCCAGTCTGAGTACGGTACCCAGCTTCCTCCCTCTTCACTTGCGTGCAGGGATTTCTCCATCTCCTGCTTCCATTCTGGTTGCTTGGTCCCCCGTCTCAGGGTCACCTTTCTTGATTCCTTTCTCCACTCACTTTTCTTTCCAACGTCCATCGACCAGCGAGGCTTGTGGTCCTGTGTCTCCACCACTTCTTCTCCTGAGGAATCTGGCCTCTCGGATCCCAACATCTGGCAAGGTTCCAACTGGGTCAGCGGCTCTCTTTCCAGGGAGTTTTCCCCCTCTCTTGCTCCATTGTCTGACATGGTAAATTTTTGCAAAATCCCCCGGCAAGGGTCTCCCTTCCAGGTGGATTAATTTTGCAAGTCCTGTCTAATGTAAGGACCCACCCCACTTTGCATCTTAAGAAGACAGAACTCTTGGAATAATTCTTCCAACAGGAATCCTTTATTAAGAGAAAATGGTTGCAGGCATGCTAGACAGGACTTGGGGTTCAAGCTCTCCCATTCAAGGTTTTAAGGGGTTCCCCAGTAGTCCCACCCAATCAACCCCCCTTCCAGTGATAGTTTCAAGTATCACAATTCCACCCCCTTTCTTCTTTCTTCCGTCTGGATGGAGACTTCAGATAACTACATGAAAGGCAAATACCCTTCTTTGGTATGCTAACGCTTTGAGGTTACAATAAACACACATTCAGCATTCCGCTCTTTGAAGTGTAAAGAAGGAAGTGAGGGCCATAAAGCCCCTTTGTTCTCCCCCTTCTCTCCCTCTTATGGCAGAATCCAGAGAAGGCAGAATTGGGAGTTTCTATATTTGATAATTAAAGATGAAATATAATTGGATTCTGACAGTTACTTTCTCTTTCTATTTCTATTCCTTTTCTATTTCCCAGAGCTGGTCTGAAAAGACAAACCTGGGTAGAAAATCTAAGGCTCTACAGTGGTTCCAACTGTTAGGAGGCTTGGCCTGAAGAGTGGCAGCTGTCATAATTATATTGACAAAATAAACCTGCCAAACAAGTTTTTACCTTATCTCCCTCTCCCAATTTGTAACACCTCTGTTTAGTGTGTCTCCAGCTATAATCCTGGTTTCAATAGCTGCCTGCCCCTAGGAAAATTTCTTCCAAGTCCTTTAGAATCTATTTTTATGAAACTTGCTCCTAATCTCTGCCAACCAGCAGAGAGTTTAAGGAGAAATTTCCACACCTTCCACAGATCTTCCCATCAGCTGACCCATTGGGTGATTGCTTTCACAGGTGGAATTTTTGTCCGAAGGACTTCTACTCAAACCAAACTGCATGCAGAAAACCCACCCAGTACATAGGGAGGAAACCCTATGTATATCCTCCCTTTTCTTTTTGCTCTTGAATAGTCTTCACGTGCTTCACTGGAAGATTTTGTATGTTTCCTTCTTAATTTTTGAATTCTGTTTCACTTTAAATTCCAGACAATTTTTTACCTCGTCATTTCCTAATCACTGTCATTTTTTTCCCATTGCTGTCATACTGATATGCTTAATGCCGCTGCACTGCTGCCATGATAAACCATAGTCAGGTGATCATCATTTCGTCTGCTTTCTGACAGCTTCTTAATACGGAAAGTAAAAGGGAAGCCAGCAGAAAGTTGGAAGTTACTTCTGTTCCCACTGCTTTTTTGCCTGCCCATAAAATAAGGAAAGATTTAGGTAAGAAAATACCTTTGAAATGATGATCCAATGGACATGGTTTGTCTAGCACAGGGGTAGGCAATCTTGGCTCTTTTATGACTCGTGGACTTCAACTCCCAGAATTCCTGATCCAGAATTCCTGAGAGGTTAAGTAGGCATTAGAACAGATCTTTGTAAATAAACAAGAGGCTGATGACTTAATTCACAGGAGATGATGGCATTACAAGGACTTCATGAAGTCAAATATTATTTCACCTTCAATTTTGCTGTTGCTACCAGCTACATTCAACACAAAGAAGTTGTCCAGGGCTCATGAAACGTTTCTTATCCTAAATTAGTTATGACAGAACAAAGAAGAAGTCTCAGGCAGGCTGAGAAAATGCAGACTTTCACTATAGAAAAAGGGAACTAGAGAGCTTAACTCTAGCTGTAGATGGTGATTAAAAGAAAACTGGAGGTCATACTTTGGTCACATTAATTGCCTTCCAAAATATTTTATTATTATTACCTGCAAAAATTAACCCTGCACAGCACCATATTATTTAGTTGTTTTCAAAATAACATTTTCATGGGGTATCTGCCTTTATTTCACATATCTCAAGTGAATGAATGTGCTGTTTGATAATGTTGAATTAGGAATAAGATGCACATACTTATTAAAGTTATTCCCCAGTAGGCTGAATATTAAGATGGGACAGAGCTATTTAAACAGACAAGTCTAATGATTCCTGTATTTTGCTGCTGGTAAAGAATTGAAAAGGAGGTGATTTGAATCTTCCTTTCAAACTCCTATCCATAAATGAGAGACAAGGTAGATCTAAAACTCATGGGTGAATCACATTTTTATCATTGCATTTTGCCTTGAGGCATATAAAATCCAGAGGGCCAGGAGTGCTGCTTTATGAAACTGTATTCAGCCAAGAGCACATTAAAAACCCTTTAACATAAATTAATTTGTCTGCTGTCCCTGGATAGATGGATGGATGGATGGATGGATGGATGGATGGATGGATGGGTGGGTGGGTGGGTGGGTGGATGGATGGATGGATGGATGGATGGATGGATGGATGGATGGATGGATGGATGGGTGGGTGGGTGGATGGATGGATGGATGGAGGGATGGATGAATGGATGGATAGATGATAGACCGAAACAATTCAAAGTTCAGTTTATGGTCTTCCACACGTGCACACACATACATTCATCCACATGTGCAAACACACACATTCATCCACACTTACCCACATCTTCAATTAGGTTGACAGGCACTAGCCAGAGGGATGAAAACCCCCAAGTGTGAATCCAAACACAACTCAAAGACTGGGTGGATTTCAGGACTCCTTTTATCCCCAAGGTTCTTGCTTTGTTATTCACAAGAGTGATAGCTACTCTTGCCTTGTTGATTTACAAGTCTGGTAGCTGTTAATAGGACTTAGAGAAGGGTTTCCAATGTGCTCAGTCCCAACTTTATTTGTCTGGCTCAGGTGATTTTTTTCCTCCTTTGTTTGCTTGACAACTTGGTTTCTTCTTAACTGCTTTCTCTAAGGGAACTTTTTCTGGCTTTTATCCATCCTGTTTGTGTAGTTGCTTCATCTTTAGGTATGGCAGATTCAGTCTAGTGTCACAAAACACACCTATGTATACAGTAGATGTGCATGTTGAAGGAGTGTGCATGCCATTTTATAAATTAATGGTCCAAGTAAAATGAAATCTATGTGATTTCACTTCATGTTCTACTTCTGTTTTTTATACATTTATAAACATGTAATAATTTACAAAACAAATGTAGCAACTTTGTATACAAAAAGAAGTTCCTTGGTAACAGTGATTGTTGTGTTTCTACAGTGTTTTTAGAAGATGTTAATCTTTTGATGCAGGCTCATGGAATTGCAAAAGAAGAACTGTGATTGTTAGCTGATGTATCGGTAATGTAATCAATGGCCTTTGGGAAACAAAATGGTACAGAAGCAAATTTGCACTGTAAAATGTTGTATTAGAAAGACACAAGATGGCAAAATATCAAGGGATGCATTTTTTGAAAAAGAAAATTGAACACTGCTCCTATTTTACCCTGTGAAAGAAAATACTGAAATCCCAACTACAACATTAGCAGCAGTCTACAGATAACTTCAAGAATATTGTATAATAAAGAGCGTGAAAACAATTCATGGATACAGTTAAAACTGAACATGATTGTGTTTCGGCAAAATGTTCCTGACCATATAATAATTGTTCTGCAGAAACAGTCCCTCTTTTAAAATATTTACTGATTTGACATACAGAGGAAATAATTATTTGTAAGATATCGAAATGGGATTATATACTGCATATGCATATAAAAGGCAGATATTCCTGTATTTAAAAATAAATGATTCAGTCTGTATTGTTAGTAAGGCTATAACTTGTGAAGAATTTCCTCCTCTATGCAATGAAACCTGATACAGTGCCCCTGGCCATATCACACCTTTGTTTGATGCTTTGAATCAATTTACCTGATCAATATCTGCAAAACAAAATGCAGTTTCACAGGATTTCTTATATGGAGAGTATATCATATGTACGTACAATTAAAAGCTCCAAGATTGCAAGCCATAACTTGGGATAGGGCCATGATGATTAAGACTAGAGGGAGAACCCTATTGGGTGAGGCCAAAGGCCTCTAGAACAGGGGTGTCAAATTGTCATCCCACAGGCCAGTTGTGTCACGTGCAGGCCACGCCCACCCCAACTCTGCAAAAGCAAAAAACATCGTGATACGTCACAATATGTCACGAGTTTGATACCTGTGCTCTAGAGCCTAGCATTCTGTATCACAGTATGCTACAGGAAATGCATTTGGGAAGCATAAATTCATGAATGAGAAGATAACAGTCCACTTCTGCAAGTCACCATGCCTGAGAGTCAGAAGATGACATACAGCCAACAGGAGGAATAGTTGGTAAAGATTATAGAATTGATGGAAATGGCAGAATTGACCTGTTCAATCAGGGATAAAGTAGTTTTATCAGAGACTGGAAACTTCTTATGGACTTTTTTTTTTTTTGAAAATGGAAAGAAACAAACCAGTGATTTATGGATTTGCTGATTGAAAAGGGAATTAAAATACAGTTTTTATGAGGCAAGGATTAGGATAAGATTGTAAAGGCTGTAAGGAAGATTGAAAATAAGTTTATATGCTTTGTTTCTTTTTACATTTCTTTCTATATGTTTTTATTTTCTTTTATTTTCTTACCTCACGTATTTTTTCTTTACTCTTACTCTATATTTTATTTCATACTACTTCTGTAAATTTTTTCAATCAAAATTAAATATATATAAAAAAGAACTATGGGTAATCTTCATGTTACAGTGGCAGTTGGGATTTGAATTTCCATCAAGAAGTGATATGGTCATAATAAGTGATATGGTGGCACAGGGATCAGAATGCAGTATTGCAGGTAAACTCTGTGCCCAGCCAAGAGTTCAATTCTGACCGATTCAAGGTTGACTCGTCCTTCCATTCTTCTGAGGTTGCTAAAATGAGAACCCACATTATTTGGGCAATATGCAGATAATGGTTTGACATTGTGAACTGCCTAGAGAGTGCTAGGGCAGTATATAAGCCTAAAATATTATTGCTATAAATCACAACATCATGTGACTATATTGCTTAGTGACAGCAATTCCAACAGTTCTGGTTGCCATTATTAAACAAGGATTTAACGTGATTGTGACTTTTCTTTTCCCCTTTCTGCTTTCATACTCAGTGGATTCAACACAGGAAATAATATTGTGAAGAAAGGAGAAGTACTTCTTCTTGTCCATACTTTTTTCATATCATGCATTATTTTATGTTATCCCTTATATATTGCTAAATTTAAATAGAAAAAGCAATCAGAAGCAATCAATCTGCTGTTGTTCTCTAACTATTTTGTTGCTCTTTTCTTCTTGATTTCCTCCTCTGCAACATTTTCAAGATGTAATGACCAGAACTATTCTAAATGCAGCTCCACATTTATTATTAGAGTATTATTACTTAGTCATTGTTCTTTTCGTTTATTTCCCTACAATACCTTGCACAGAGTTTGCCTTTTTTTTTTAAAGAAACAAAGAAACTTCAAAAAGGGTCAGCATTTTCTTTGATCTGCTCACCACAACTCCAAGATCTCATTGAATCAGTTAGTGCTGGGTTAGATCATATTAATATGTATGTGACAGCTGGAAGTTTTTGGTTTTGTTGCTGCAACATGCATAATTCTGCACTTGCTTTAATAAAAGTGCATTCACCACTTTAAAACTCATTCACCTTGGGTGGAAATGTCTTTTTGTAGTTTTTCAAATTACTTATTGATTTTACTACTCTAAATAATACATTTAAAAGTATCAATACTCTTTCTATCCTGCTTTTTCAAAGTCCAACTTTCACGTCTATAGAATGTCACAGGCAAGATCATTGTCTTGATCTTTGTAGGTACATGCCTTTAATAGTAACTGAATAGCAACTGAATGCCTTTATCAAAACATTTTCCAAGACTTTCACTGCTACCTACCAAGTGCTAATCGATGAGTATTTCTTGACTGCTGACTCTTCTAGTTGATAGTTGATTATGAAAGGCATAAGATATCCCCCACTTTAGTATCTTCATTGTTGTAGCTGTTTTCATTCATTTGGTTTTCTTTGTATTTAATCTTAATCCTTTTTTCCCCAGGGTGCTCTTTGATATTCTAGAACTTGCAAACCAGTTGCATTTTCAGTTATCAGAATAGTGTTGCAGCATAGTATAAGTTACTGATGTTTCTTTTCTTCCTTTTTTAGTTTTAAAACTACATTCATATTTTTCCAATCCTATGTCCTTCAATGCAGCATATAGGTTGAGTAAATGAGGAGAGCACACAGCTTTGTTCCCCCATTGCTGACTCTCAGGCAGTCTGTTTCGTCACACACCACCAAGTCTGTGGTTTCCTGAACTATGTATAGGTTCCATATGAGAACAATGAGATGTTTGTGATTCCCATTTTCCTTAGGACAGGACAATCCACAGCTTGATATGGTTGACATGACTGAAGGCCTTTTTATAATCAATTAAGCAGAGATTGCCTTCTTTTTGTATTCTTTGGCTTTTTCTGCAGTACTGTTTCTCGTTTCATGGCTTGTGCTGAAGCTTGAACACACACAACATCTTTTTTTTTCCATATAAGGCTGTAAACTGCATTGGAAGACCCTCAGCATTATTGTATGCTATGTGAAATTAAGGATAATAATAATAATAATAGTAGTAAAGTTGGAAGGGACCTTGGAGGTCATCTAGTCCAACCCTCTGCTTGGGCAGGAAACCCTACACCATTTCGGACAAGTGGCTGTCCAGTCTCTTCTTAAAAACTTCCAGTGTTGGAGCATTTACTGCTTCTGGAGGCAAGTTGTTCCACTGATTAATTGTTCTAACTGTCAGGAAGTTTCTCCTTAGTTCTAGGTTGCTATTGTAAACTAAACTATTGTATAATGTACAATAGTTTGCACGGTCGACTGTCCTCTTCCAATCTGTGAGCCACTATTCTATTCCCCATATTTGCTCATCTAATTTCTGTTGCTTGCCACGTTTCTACAGATAATTCCCTCAGTTTTTGCAACCTCCCAGTGTACCAGAGCATTGATCCATCTTCATTTTCTAATACACAATCAAGCCTAAAATTTCTGTTGCTAAGGGAGACATTAGTT
Organism: Crotalus tigris; assembly: GCF_016545835.1. NCBI lineage: Eukaryota > Metazoa > Chordata > Lepidosauria > Squamata > Viperidae > Crotalus > Crotalus tigris. The sequence goes on along the minus strand of NW_024096460.1, from coordinate 8,580,364 downwards.
AAGTGAATTTTGCCCCATTTTACAACCTTTCTTGCCACACTTGTTAAATGAATCATTGCAGTGAATAAGTTAGTAACACAGTTGTTAAGTGAATCTGGATTCCCCATTGATTTTGCTCGTCCAAAGGTCGCAAAAGGTGATCATATGACCCTGGGGACACAGCAACAGTCATAAGTATGAACCATTTGCCAAGCATCTGAATTTTGATCACATGAACATGGGGATGCTACAAAGGTCTTAAGTGAGAAAAATGTTCATAAGTCACTTTTTTCCAGTGCCTTTTCAACTGTCACTAAATGAACTGTTGTAAGTTGAAGACTACCTGTACTAGAAGCACTTGCACATAGAGAATATCTTAGATATTGCTATCTCTAATTTAAAGGATTTCAGTACCGATAGTCCTCATTTACCCTTGTTGAGTGATATCCCTTTTCACTATTCATTCATTACAACTTTTATTTCATTGCACAGTTCCTCTGGATCCCTATCAATGAGGTTAAAGACTTCAAAGAAAGTAATGGGGAAACTGATTGCCTATCTTCTTCTTCTTCAACTTGACTTAGAACTTCCAGTTCTATAATGTCTTCCACTGTTATTTCTGGCCACATATTTGCTGTTTTACTCAGCTCCCCTTTTCAGAAATGAGTGACTTCTTTTATTTCAATAATAGTGGCTCGTGTGTTTAGGATACTGAATCAGAAGACCATTGAGGGTTCAATGGCTGAGCTGTTCAAAACCTGTGAGCATGAGCCATGCTATGGGATGAGCTCCCATCAGTTTGACCCAGCTCCTGCCAACATAGCAGTTCAAAGGCATGCAACTGCAAATAGATAAATAGGTACCACTTCAGTGGTAAAATAACAGGGACAGGGAAGAAGCCCCCCTGGGCATCCCCTGGGCAATGGTGGTGTCACTGGCTAATCCTTTCAATCGAGAAGCGCCTTGGTAGGTGCTTACGACATGAATGTAATCGTAGTAGTTTCAATAATTAGATACCACCCAATTTACAAGAAATGTGTTCACAATATGTTTGCTGCTTAAAAAAAATCCCTGTATAATGCTATAGGCTGTACACTTTCCCTATTGTTATTGAATATCTCTATTAAATCTCTGGGATATTATCAACTAGCATGTTATACATCTCTACTAGTATAGAGGATGGTATATAGCTACCATCAGTATTTAACCATGATAAGTCTGAGAAGAGCCAGTGGCAGTCATGGTCAGGAGGTCCTTTGTGCAACTTATTGGTGGCCATTTCTGGTTCCGGAGGCCCAGCTCATGGTCACTTAATACTTAGTCACCTTCTGCTTGGATTACTTCATTGTGCTATTTGTGGGACTGCTCTTGAAGACCATTTGGATGTTCCTTATCTAAAGGCCTTGATGGCATAGGGCCATATTATTTGGAGAATTGTCCATATCCCATTAGTTCTGCTCGTCTTACCTGAAAGACTTGGCATGTTCTTGTCTCTTCTAATAAACAATGCATTTTTGATTGAAACCAGGAAATATCCCTTCACTATTATGGCACTTATTTTGGGGAGCAACTTGTTTCCCAAAATATGCTCCAAGCATATTGCTCTTTCATAAAAGCAGTGAAGCCTGCCTATACCTGGAGCCATGGAGTCAAACCTCTGGATCACCCTCAAAAGGCTGCAGTAGCATATTAGTTGATGTCTTTGTTGCTAATCTCTTATATTTGTTTCTGATATGTAGTCTTATAATGATTGTTATTAAATTTGTAAGCTGTCATTTTGTGTGTTGGACAAACATACAAATTGAATGCATAAAAAAATTTGCTGAATTGCAGAAATTCTGTCATTACTCATTTTTTTTAGATGTTAAGGAAAGACTATTTCCACCATTCCAAACTGCTTCATCTGCAATTAGCTTGCTGTCTTTACTTCTTGATTATTTTTAACTTTGCGTGTTGTTGTTGTTGTTGTTAATTGCGAAGTCGTGTCCGACCCATCACGACCCCATGGACAATGTTCCTCCAGGTCTTCCTGTCCTCTACCATCTTCTGGAGTCCATTTAAGTTCACACCTACTGCTTCAGTGACTCCATCCAGCCATCTCATTTTCTGTCGTCCCCTTCTTCTATTGCCCTCAATCTTTCCCAGCATTAGGCCCTTCTCCAGTGAGTCCTTCCTTCTCATTAAGTGGCCAAAGTATTTGAGTTTCAACTTCAGGATCTGGCCTTCTAAAGAGCAGTCGGGGTTGATCTCTTCTAGGACTGACCGGTTTGAATGCCTTGCAGTCCAAGGGACTTGCAGGAGTTTTCTCCAGCACCATAGTTCAAAGGCCTCAATTCTTTGGCGCTCAGCCTTTCTTATGGTCCAACTTTCACAGCCATACATTGCAACTGGGAAAACCATGGCCTGGACTATACGCACTTTTGTTGGCAGGGTGATGTCTCTGCTTTTTAGAATGCTGTCTATATTTGCCATAGCTTTCCTCCCCAGGAGCAAGCGTCTTTTAATTTCTTGGCTGCAGTCCCCATCTGAGGTGATCTTGGAGCCCAGAAAAATAAAATCTGGCACTACCTCCATTTCTTCCCCATCTATTTGCCAGGAATTGAGAGGGCCGGATGCCATGATTTTGGTTTTCTTAATGTTGAGTTTCAAGCCAACTTTTGCACTCTCCTTCTTCACCCGCATCAAGAGGCTCTTTAGTTCCTCTTCACTTTCTGCCATTAGCATGGTATCATCTGCATATCTTAGGTTGTTGATATTTCTCCCGGCAATCTTAATTCCAACTTTTGTTTCATCTAGCCCTGCCTTTCTCATGATGTGCTCTGCATATAAGTTAAATAGGCAGGGCGACAGTATACAGCCTTGCCGGACTCCGTTTCCAATTTTGAACCAATCAGTGGTTCCGTGTCCAGTTCTCACTGTTGCTTCTTGACCCGCATATAGGTTTCTCAAGAGACAAATGAGATGGTCTGGTACTCCCATCTCTTTAAGAACTTGACACAATTTGTTGTGATCCACACAATCAAAGGCTTTTGCATAGTCAATGAAGCAGAAGTAGATGTTTTTCTGGAACTCCCTAGCTGTCTCCATGATCCAGCGTATGTTGGCAATTTGATCTCTAGTTCCTCTGCCTCTTCGAAATCCTGCCTGTACTTCTGGTAGTTCTCGATCCACATACTGCTGGAGTATAGCTTGTAGGATTTTAAGCTTAACTTTACTAGCATGTGAAATGAGTGCAATGGTGCGATAGTTTGAACATTCTTTGGCATTGCCTTTCTTTGGAATTGGAATGTAAACTGACCTTTTCCAATCCTGTGACCACTGTTGAGTTTTCCAAATTTGCTGGCAAATTGAGTGTAGCACTTTTACTGCATCGTCTTTTAAGATTTTGAATAGCTCAGCTGGAATACTGTCACCTCCACTAGCTTTGTTGTTGCTCAGATTTTCTAGGGCCCATTTCACTTCACATTCTAGGATGTCTGGTTCGAGGTCAGTGACCATCTCATTGTGGTTATCTGGGACGTTAAGATCATTCTTGTATAGTTCTTCTGTGTAGTTTTGCCATCTCTTCTTAATCTCTTCTGGCTCTGTTAGGTCCCTGCCATTTTGGTCCTTTATCATGCCCATCTTTGCATGAAACGTTCCCTTCATATCTCCAATTTTCTTGAAGAGATCTCTGGTCCTCTCTATTCTGTTGTTTTCTTCTATTTCTTTTCACTGTTCATTTAAGAAGGCATTCTTATCTCTTCTAGCTATTTTCTGGAATTCTGCATTCAATTGGGTATATCTTTCTCTTTCTCTTTTGCCTTTCGCTTCCCTTCTTTCCTCAGCTATTTGCAAAGCTTCCTCAGACAGCCATTTTGCTTTCTTGCATTTCTTTTTCTTTGGGATGGTTTTAGTTGCTACCTCTTGTACAATGTTGCGAACTTCCATCCATAGTTCTTCAGGCACTCTGTCTATGAGATCTAATTCCTTAAATCTATTTGTCACCTCTACTGTATATTCATCAGGAATATGATTTAGTTCATACCTGAGTGGCCTAGGGCTTTTCCCTACTTTTTTCAATTTAAGCCTAAATTTTGCAACGAGAAGCTCATGATCTGAGCCACAGTCAGCTCCTGGTCTTGTTTTTACTGACTGTATAGAGCTTCTCCATCTTTGGCTGCAGAGCACATAGTCAATCTGATTTCTATGTTGACCGTCTGGTGCTGTCCATGTGTAGAGCCGTCTCTTGGGTTGTTGGAAAAGAGTGTTTGTTATGACCATCATATTCTCTTGACAAAATTCTATCAGCCTGTGCCCTGCTTCATTTTGTACTCCAAGACCAAACTTGCCTGTTATTCCGGTTATCTTTTGGCTTCCTACCTTAGCATTCCAATCCCCCATGATGATAAGGACATCATTTTTTGGTGTTAATTCTATAAGGTGCTGTAGGGCTTCATAGAACGGTCAATTTCATCCTCTTCAGCACCAGTGGTTGGGGCATAGATTTGGACTACTGTGATATTGAATGGTTTGCCTTGGATTCGAATTGAGATCATTCTGTCATTTGGGGATTGTATCCCAGTATTGCTTTTCCTATTCTTTTATTGACTATGAAGGCTACTCCATTTCTTCTGAGGGATTCTTGGCCACAGTAGTATACCTGATGGTCATCTGAGTTAAATTCACCCATTCCTGTCCATTTTAGTTCGCTGATTCCTAAGATGTCGATGTTCAGTCTTGTCATCTCTTTTTGGACTACGTCTAGCTTGCCTTGATTCATGGATCTTACATTCCAGGTTCCTATGGAGAAAAAAATCTTTACAGCATCAGACTTTCCTTTCACCACCAGATATATCCACAGCTGAGCGTCCTTTCGGCTTTGGCCCAGTCGCTTCATTCTTTTTGGCGCTACTAGTACTAGCCCTCTGCTCTTCCCCAGTAGCATATTGGACACCTTCCGACCTGAGGAGCTCATCTTCCAGCGTCATATCTTTTTGCCTTTTAGTACTGTCCATGGGGTTTTCATGGCAAAGATACTGGAGTGGTTTGCGATTTCCTTCTCCAGTGGATCACATTTTGTCAGAACTGTCTGCTATGACCTGTCCGTCTTAGGTGGCCCTGCACGGCATAGCTTATAGCTTCATTGAGTTACGCAAGCCCCTTCGCCACGACAAGGCAGCAATCCATAAAGGGGAACTTTGCTTAGGAGATAATAAAATAAAAAATGAATTGTTGTTCTAATTAAATATTTAGTGAAGATTCAAAAATTAGTCTATGCCATTAATGTCTTTCTCTGTGTCATGCATTTTTTTTAGGGTTTGAGGCAGAGAATGTGGAAGGAAGGAAGGAAGGAAGGAAGGAAGGAAGGAAGGAAGGAAGGCTCCAACACTGGAAGTTTTTAAGAAGAGACTGGACAGTCATTTGTCTGAAATGGTATATGGTTTCCTGCCTGAGCAGGGGGTTGGACTAGATGACCTTCCAACTTTATTATTATTATTAAGGAAGGAAGGAAGATACCGTAAATGCCGGTGTACAAGGCGACCCGGCGTATAAGACGACCCCCATCTTTATAGCCGGGCCACATTCCTAGAACGTCGTCTTATACGCCGGAAACTACCAGTATTTCCGGCGTATAAGATGACTCGGCGTATAAGACGACTCCCGTCTTTGGCACCGATTTCAGCGCTCGCGGAAGTCACCTTATACGCCGGCATTTACGGTATGTGTGATTTCTTTTTTGTCAAAAGTGTCTCTTTTTAAAGACATTCGGATATTTTACCTTAATTTAATGCTGAGATTTTCAAAATACTTTTTTTTTCTAAAAAAAGTAAAAAAAAAATTGCAGAAAACTCTACCTTTACTATCCTGTAAGGATATATCTTACGTATGCCAATAATAATTTGACTTCATAAGGAAATTGCTGGTAAAAATAATTTTATCTCAGATTTACTTATGATAATTCAAAAAGTTATATCATTTTGAAGTTCTAGTTTGATTGTAAAAGATAAACACAGCATATTTTTTTTGGGGGGGGGTTTAAACAAGAATATTACAAAAATACCGAAATAATAACCTGACTTTTTAGATTTCTTGAAATTCTGCTCAAATGACTGAAAAAGGAATGAACATCATTTTCAGATTACGGAGAGAAAAAAATAACAAGTACTTTACAATCTTTCCATGCACCATCCCTTTCAACTTTGCCTCAGTTTGTAAAACAGAATATCCTGATTCCTAATCCCAAAACTTATTTTCCAATAATAGCAGTAGCCAGCAGAAGAAAAGATTGCTGCATAAGTCTCAATTTGCTCCAATTAATTGTTCAGTTTATGAAGGGGATTTACTTTTGTCCTTTTTCTAAGAATTAGAAGCTAACGCTAATTAGTAATATTAGTAGTAGTATTATTCTAGTATAGTTATATATTATTCTTTTTTGGGAATTGATGTCAAGGAAAGAAAACTGAAGATAACTGAGATCTGAAAAATGAATAAATGAAATAAGAAAAACCTTATTAAAATGCTAGAAAGCTTTCTCCTATATACTTAGTGAAAAAGTTAAGAGGAAAAAAAAAAACCCATCCAAGATACAAGGGCTTCGCTTTCTTTAACTGTAATCAGCAATGGCCTTAAAAGTCAGGAGCAGAATCATTGACTGTGACTTGGTATACTTAACTTTCTTTGAATTGTGCTTTATGTGAACAACAAAAGCTTTATCCATCTTGGAAAGCTCATATAAAAGAGCCTTATCTCCTAAACAGAAATATTAAATTAATGAGATTACAGTTGAAACCCCATTATCCAGATGTTCCAAGACATATACCATCTGATTCTAGCAGATGGTTATCAGAATATAGAGATATCGTTGTCAAGGGGAATGGAATAGCCCTTTCCATTTCTGTATTTAACCAAGGGCTTCTGTGGACATTTTCTTTCCTTAATCATCATGCCTTAAAGACACATTTACTGGGAGAAAAAAAGAAAAAAGAAAAGAAAAACCTTTATTGTCTTTGACATGATACAAGTTTGATAGTGACATAAATACAAATAGAGAGAATTACTGAAAAGCAACTTTGAGTTGCCCTTTTCTAAATGCTGAAAAAGGTAGAAAAGACAAAAGAATAATGTTATCTTTGATCACTGGAAACTGGCCTGTGCCTAAAACATATCTATTTGAGATCCCAAGAACACTATTATATTATTCTAGCTTACGTTCCTATATATCTTGATTGGACATGCTGGTAAGGTTTTTTTTTTTAATTAACTATGCAGTGTTTAAAATTTGTCACTGATTTCAGTGGAATATGGGTTGCATCTTTTGGAATTATGGAAAGGTTTGCTGCATAGAGTGTCTGCTTTAAAATTTATTTGACCATACAGAAGGAAGTTGGGATGATTCTAAAGCATTCCCACATTCATTTAGTTTTTAGTCTTTGTTGAATATGGTGGAGACATTCTGTTGCATCTGCACAAAAGTCACTGCTTTGTACTTGTTATCACTGATTTGCATAAGTTTCAGGCATAAATCCCAGAGGAAGTATTTGAAAACAGCCAATGTTTCCTTGGACAGTTAGAAAAATTTAAAAAAAGTGAAGTCTATCTTTAATTTTAATTCATAAAAAGTATGTCTTTATGAGTTATATGTAAAGTTCAACATTACAATGCTCTGCTCTAATTACTGTCAACACAACAATTTGGGGTTTCCACAATTGTGGGACTCAATTTATGAGCCTCAACATTGGACAGAAAATGTTTACAATATTTTCATCAGTAAATGAAAAGGGGAGGAATGTTTGTGTGTGTGTGTGTGTGTGTGTGATGCACTCACAAACACAAATATACATAGATGCAAATATACAACCATACATAAACATTCTGGACAATGACTGTTTTGAAAAAAAAATGGTAGCTTTCATTTAAATCTCCAATGAATACACACACACACACTCAAAATGTAGAAGTAGAAGACTGAGATTTATGTTATGTTATTTTATATTTTATTTTATTATTTAGTTTGCAACCAATCTTCCAAATTTAGCTCCAAAATTTTACCATTCAGAAGAAATTCAGCATAACCTTAAGGACACTAAGCAGTAACTTTATTTCAGATGCATCATTGCAGAGAATTTCATAAAATTCCATAAAATTCCATGGAAAGGTCAAGGCAATGATACTGTGAAGTAATAACACAGGAACTATCATATCATGCTGCAAAATGAAGAATATATAGGCTGTATTCATATGTTTGATCATACTATCAAATGGTTTAGGGATAAGCCTAGTTTGTAATGCAGATAATTTGATTTTATGCTGTGATTTATGGTTCGGGGTACAGTAGAGTTCAGCCAATTGTGGTTTACTTAATATGCCAAGATGAGGCCTATGTGAAAGTAAAAAGGTGCTTCAGCGCACACATGGGCATGAACATAACATCTCTAAAACACCAACTGGCCCTCAAAGCACTACACACAATAATAGTTAAATCCCTTACTTTCAGAAGTAACTATTGGCACTGGATATAGCAGGTGTCCCCAACCTTGGCAACTTTAAGACTTGTGGACTTTAACTACCAGAATTCCCCAGCCAGGTTGGGGACCTCTGGGATATAGAAATGTGCCTTGAATGTGTCTGATGGCCTACTACTGCCATGTATTCCCTCACAAATTTTTTAAAAGCAGTGTATTTGTACAAACAAAACAAAATAAGCCCTCTTTAAACTACTCTCTTTGCTCCGACAGAAAACCTGTGTTTTAAGCCAAGATTCCAGATTGTTGGGGTTTTTTTTTGAGAAAACACTTCCACTTGTCTGAAAGGGTATATATAATGGATACGTGATGATGATAATGTGCTGCTGAAGTAATCTCTTGAGATACAGATGCCTCTCAGGGGACTGAATATTGTATTGGGTTACCACTACAGTAAAAGAAAATTGGTATTCTAACAATATGGAGAAAGTATTTGACTTCAACCTCAGAATAAAAATGCCGGTTCTCATTTATAATTCACTTGTTGTTGCTACTGTTGTTGTGTTTCTTTACTTAGAAATATAAGTGCAGTTTTTAACGTTCTTACTGATTCCATGCAGGATGGAATGGTTCAGTCATGATCTTGCTCTAATGCAGATAAAATTGGATACAAAGTGCCAGATTCTGTTATGTAATAAATTGATACTGGGGGAATGCTGTACTCAAACTCTGCTGTATGAAGAAGGAAACTACTATGGTTGTGGATATTGAACAAAAGCAAACACTTTAGAGAAAAATCAGATAACGTCATTGAGTCTATAATATCAACCAGAATGTAAGAGTCAACGCATACAATCAGACATAATTATTAATAACCCCCAATATGACACTAATGCCTTCTTTTCCTGGCTTCAAATCCTGTACTGAAGGTGTCTCTAAACTACATTTTTCTAGTTCACTAAACCATGAGTATCAGGGCAGAAAAAGCAGGAGTCGCAAAGAACATGTCACATGGTTTCATCCTGGGCTAATAACCATGGTATATATGAATTATAAGGGATTAAGGGAAGAGGTCAGATTGTATCCATTTAGTTTTATGTGTAAAGATTATTTGAGCCTGCATATTCAAAACATATAAGTTGCTTTGTTTTGCCTTACAATAAATTTATTTATCACATTTACAGTATATGGCTTTCCATTTCAAAAAAAAAGTGACACTGAACAGCATACAAAAAAAATTTATTAGAAGTTTTAATATTATTTTCAGTGTTTAAAATAATTTCATTCTTTTGATTAGATGATATTCTTTGTTGGCTCCCCAAATTATTTTGTCTCTGTCTTGCTTCCCCAAATAAAATACTCAGTATTGTTAGTGGCATCCAAACTATTCCCTTTTATTTGGAAAACAAAATCACATCAGTGGAAATAATACATTTTCATAACAAAATATTTTTATTATGGAAAAAAATAAGAACCCCCTATTTACTTTGGTAATGATGGTAAACCACATCCCTAAAGCACATTAGATTCATTAAACCAATCTCCCCCACTCCACCCCAAAGAAATCTTTGCTTAAAATACTATTTTTACTTTTATTGGAGGTAGTAATTCCACTAAAAATGCAAAGGGGCAGGGAGGAGAGACTGTATCCTTCCCTATATTTCCTGTTATATAATATTTTGTTTCTAAACAGAGAATGTTAAGTTTGAATTAAGTAGCACGAATGTAGGCATTTCCTTTTGAACTCTGGCACCCAAGCAGACGTTCAGTTTTAAATTGTGTCTGCAGTAAGGTCATGGTTAGAAGGAAAAAATACAACTGTGTTAAATCTCCTCAGAAAATACGCAAGTTCTTCATATTCTTCCAGGACCAAAACATGGTAAATGCAGGTCTTTCCACGGAGTTAATATTATAGTGAGGTCGTAACATTTTACTAACATGAATTCATAAAGAGACTCTGGAGATTAACAATAAAATGCAATTCTATAATAGAAAATGCTGCCTTTCTGTGTTGTCTCCCCAAATCAGTTAAATTTGTTCAATCTTTACAAGAGACGATTTGCCTGTAACATTTCTATGCACTAAAAATAAAACACAATCAGCATCCAACACACACACACACACACACACACACACACACACACACATATGGTGGCCCATTTATTGCTAATCAGAATTAGCAGGCCAACTCTCCCAGGCAGAATTTTTCTGTTTTTCTTTCCTTTCCCTCTCTATAAAAGGTGAATAGATTAAAGAAATTAGGAACTATGCTAGGCTTGAATACAACGTAAAATTGTAGCGCTGGCTTTTTAGAAACCTTTTAATGTTCTATTTCCCAAAGGTGAGATGCCAGGCACCGTTCTCCTCTGTTTCAGTTGCCCTTGCCACTTCAAAATGTGTCTGGAAACAGCTCTGCAGATGGCCTCATATGTTTTACAGGAAATATTACTTAAATGTTGGACAGGATAAAATTTCTCCTTTTAGGAATTACAAATCTGGATTTCATTTTCTCCTTCAAACCATGGGAAAACTATTACTGTTGCAAAGGAAGTATGCTTCAAAATATACAAAAAAAGGAGCATTTACGTTACGAAATACACCAGAGAATTTTGAAAGAATTCATCTGTTTTAATATAAAATAATAGCATATCAAAACAATCTTCTAAAAACAATTCCCTCTTCCCCCACCAAAGACTAGAAAAATATTGCACAAGATCTTTATATTTAGATGGTTATATTCTGAGTAGAAAACAGTAATAAAGTTGTTTCAACTTAACAGCCCACTTGTTAATATTTCATGCATTCCTTCTACTGAATTTTGATTTTGGAGATTTATAAAATATATTTTAGCTGAAAGGATAGGTGGAAGAGCTGTATTATCAAGTGGTAAGGTCTACTTGTCTGTTAAATGTACAATTAAAATAATTGCAAATGATGGTTTACTGATTCTGATATTAATTTGCTCCTCAAAAGCTTCAGTTTCTACACTAACATCAAGTTTTTTAACTCAAGCTATCTAAGGGTACACATTTTCCATATAAAGTAACCTTTTTGTGTAATTCATTAATTCTGATCTTCCATCTGCCTTTATATCGACACTTCTATAAGAGTGAAATTACAAGAGAAGCCATAGAAAATTAAAAAACGGATCCCTAGAGACATATTATTTAATATGCTAGTTCAGAAGATAACAATTGCTTCAAAATTGTTATCTTTCTAGGAAGTTCTGCTATGCAGGGTTTAAGGAAAAATGAATTATATTTAGTTTTACTTTATGTACCTTGAATGAAGAAGAGTAGATGAAAAGAAAGTTAATTATTTATCATGCTATAAATTTAAGCCTGGGAGAAAAAAAATATGGCTGTTGCTCCCATTGCTTAGCATTTATGGGATACAGAGAAGGGCAAATCCAGGGAATTCTAGATGATCATGTTGTGAAGTAGGCAATCATTGCACCCTTTACAACTGATATGTAAAAAGAAAAAATTCTTACAATGTAAAAAATAAATAAATAAAACTATTACTTTCCGATATTGAAAATACAAATATTTATTTTTAAGTAAAAAAAAAAACTTTAAATAAATCTTAGCAACAGCATGCCCTTTTATTACATAGTTCACATGAGCTCCACAAGGCCTTAATATAGTCATGCTGGCTAGACAAAAGCCCTGTTTGTCCTTGTCTCTTTTAAGGTTGTAAGTCCTGTCTGCCATCCCAAGACATACTTTTTCTTCCACCACTTTGCATCTCTGTGACTGATCAATCCACTTTACAAGGTGGATGGATTCTAAAATTCCCTCTCTTAGAAGACCAATGAATGATTTGCTGTAGGCTGCAATAAGAACCCAAAGGTCTCCAGCCATCAGACCTGTCAAAGTCTTTTCTGTCAAAGACCATAGGTTCTGTTTTGGGATACCGTCATTGTGAAAACAAATATTACAAGCATTGACTTAGAAAAGAGAAGCAAGGATTGAAAGCACTAGGAAGATTCGACTCAACCTGAGAAATTATATTAACATAAGTATATGAAAAATAAAATCTGTTCCCAATTAATAATAGCTTCATTCCTTTTGTCAGACAATCAGTCCACCATAGGCTAGCAAGACTTTTTTTAAGCTAGAAGAATGTCAGAAATTTAACAGACATTCTAACTAGGTTAGACGTAAGTGTGTGGGGTCCTTGGTACTAGTACTAATAATATTACCTAGTCGGGTAATGAAATGTCTGCAAGAAAACAGTCAAGCTGAAAGAGCACCAAAGACCCCACAGTTCAACCCTGAGCTAAATATTCTCTTCCATAGATGTAAGCCTATTGAGTTCAGCTTCTGGGTCTGAGGTTATTACTGTAATTTATTCTTTTTTTCTGTAAAATGATAATCGTGCTCTCAATGTAGCACTTAAAAGTCACACAGATTTATTAGCCAAATGTATTCAAATGTGCACACAAATAAAGTAAATACTTCCTTCATTTTGTGTAATTTTGGGGGGGGGGGAAATAGTAGGCAATCCACATTACCTGAAAAAGAAATAAAAATTTCTCTCAGACAGATCCTTGTCATTTAAACTTGATATGAGAACCATTCAAAGAAAAACATTTTAAACATTGAATCATTTTACATTAATAAATCAAATACTGCAAGCCAAGTTACCGAAAAATAGTCACCACATGAGCTGAGGGTATGAATGCATGTATATGAGATAGGTAAGAAGAAAGCTTGGCTCCAGAAGGACAACAATGGCATATTTGGGAGGAGAAAAAGTTTGTATTAATCTTGGTTTTTACTCCCAAATACAGACTAAACTTCTGGTACGGTAAAGAGCACTTATAATTGCTCAATAATAATTGGCAATGTAATTCTGATTTAAAAATGATTTCCAGTTCTATGTACAAAATGAAAATCACATTTGTTACTACTGTAGTTCTAAATGGCAAAAGCAAGCCAAACACAGAAAATACATTAGGAATTTCAAGATAATTAACATATATTGCTCCAGATTCAAATCCACATCAAAGTCTGGATAAGTCTGATAAACTTTAGGGAAGGATTCAGTAACGCTTGAACGTATAATCTTAAACAATATGGTAAAACATCTTTGACAATTGTGCTCTCAAGATAAAGATAATTCTATACTGAAGTTTCTTGGGTCCTGAAAGTGAATATTTTGTCATCAGAACAAAGATTTAATAAGAAATTTGCCAATCATTGGAATGTGATTTTTGCAACATTTGGCCTTCATTTAATGAATTTTAAGTCCTACTGTATTTCATCTTGTACCTGGTACTGCTACAAAAGATTGGTTGCATGAAATGGTAATGAGATAATAAAAATGGATAATGTGGATAAACAGGTATTGGGAATCTGCAAGAGGAAAATTAGTTGTACCCTTCTATTTTGCCACAAAATTTAATCAATTGTCTGAGATTAATGTGATGACCATAAAAATATGTAAACATTTTAAAAAATTCTTTCTGTTACTGGCTTCATGATGTAGTTCATGTACACAGTATATGTGTTTTTCTCTCAAGAAAATATTATTGTCATTATAATTAAGGCCACTGATAAAATTCTGGAACTGGTTGGTGCATAACACAAATCTGCCAAATAATTTGGCACCATTTTCTTTCATTGGCAGCCTTGTCTGAAGAAACGCCCACTGGTGAAATGGGGCTGCTGAGAGCAGCTTCAGACTGCTCTGGAATTTGGCAGAACCTGAAGCTTTATAATGTCAATATGCAGTATATTTGCATATACTCTATCCAACTGCATTTTAGGCAATTATAGTGCTATTTTTATTTCTCATACAAAAATATAACACATAGAATTCAACAGAGTTGAACTCTCAGCCTTAACTTTGAATTTTCTTGCCATTCTACCTGTCATAACCTTAAACGGGGTGGGGGTGGAAAGGATAGTTGTACTTAGTTGTAAATCTAATGATTGCTGATGAAGCAAGAATAAAAATTATAGTGCAATCAATGAATATGTGAAAGAAAATGGATTTTACAAGTGCACACGTTTAAGCAAAGGAGCCAGTCTGATACATAAATAAAAGAAGCCCAAGGGATGACACCTCTGACATTAAACAATCTTGTCATGAAGCCCATTATGGAACACATTTAGAAACAGCTAAAGAGCATTTGGGTGACATTGTAGAGTTCTCCCACAGTTTCCCATCCGCTCCAACAGAATTAGTTCAGTCAAACTTCCTGCAAAATTGTGACCATTATCTGGGCCATCTTGAGGATTGTCCCAATAGCTTCCTCGTAATTTCTTCAAAGATGAGGAAGAGGGAATTTAAATTCTAAGACGCTGTTAGATCTTTCAAAAGTGATGACTTCATTGGCATCATTTTGACTGTTGACTCGAGGCTTAATCATTAGAGGCAGAGGAGACAAAAAAAAAGCTTCTGGTAGCATTAGAAAGGGAGCTGTTTGAGATGAAGGAATAGCATTTAAGTTAGAAAGCCAGACACCGCTGTCAGTGAAAATCTTTTGGGTCCTACTTCAACTAAAATAGAACAGTGGAAAGGTTTACCTTTGCAGGATATTAATACAAAACATGTGATATGCATAAAATGGAGATTTAAAAACAATGTTTATCCCACTGCAGAGCAAATTGTGAAACTTGTTTGCAAAATTACTTGTCTTTTTTTTCCTCTGCCTGGTTTTGTAGGATAGGCAATTTCCTAATCACTTTACATTAGCTTATTAGGTATTTGTGTGTTTGTGCATGTATAAATGAACTCTGAAAACAGATCCTCATGTTGAGAAGCTTATATTTAAATTAATGCAAATAGGAAGCATTTAACATGAATAAAACTACTTATCGGAAGCAGAATTAATCCTCCCTTCCCCACCATCAATGAGGAAACTATTTTGCCATTAGATCTACAATTCTCTAATTTCATAACTGTGGTATTTTCTTCCAAGGTTTATACACTGAATGAAGGGGGAAATACTAATCTGTCTCATGAATACGAATAGCAGAACATTTTGGAATAGGCTCTAATTATTATTAGTTGCTTTATGGGTTTTGCAGGGCAGGTATTAGCATGAGATTGGGATTAGTAAACCTTTAAATTAAAAAGAAATGCAATTTAAAATAGCAGCCTCAAAATTAAAAATAACATGAGTGGCACTGAGGAGAAAAAAAGATCTTCTTTACCCTACCCCAATCCCAAATCCTTTGGGCTGGGATAAGCACAATGCTAAGACTGGCTAAAGGACGGTTCCACATGATCTAAGCCATTGTTAAAATGTACTATTATACTTAGCAAAGCAGTGTTAGCCGGCTTGCATTGACGAGGAACTCCCTGCCTCTTTGCTCCTTTCTACTTGTACAGCTATTCTAAATCCAAGGTGGATGTATTCCATCCAGCAATTTCTTTCTTACTTACAAAAGGAACATTTAAGCAGAAACACATACATCATGCCACAGCCATGCTGAATTCCTCTTTTTTTCTCTCTCTCTCTCTCTCTCCTTTTCTTTTTGCCAAGCCCAAGAAAAACCTATATTGTAAAAGAATGCGAGCATCTATGAAGTTCACCTCCTGCTAACAGCTATCTGCCTGGCACAGGCCTGCTGGAGCTCAGCTGGGATTTCTGCAAAGGATCCTGCTTTCATGGGCAAACATAGCTTCACCTGCCCTCCAAATCCCTCTTCCCTCCTTCTTTTCCAGCCCTCCCAGCTGAGCTATGTTAATCAGGTGGGGGACACAAGGTAACATTGAAGTAATTCAGCCAATTAGGCCCTGAATTGTTTGCATCCAACAGCATTTTGTATTTCTGCAAATGTGTGAAATGCAAAATGTGCCCTGCAGCAAGAAACGACAGCAGCCATGTATTGGCGGCATGTCAACAGATCCTCAGAATGGCTGACGGCTGATACTGATGCATACATATGTTTGGGAGAGTGTGGACTTTTTAATGTGTGCGCTTTTCTACTGAGAGAAGTCAGAGCTGGGGGTCTTGGTGGCAGATGGGCAAGGGTAACAGGGATTGGCTAATCCCAAATCTGCATTCTCTTCTTCACGTAGCAACTGGGGAAAGATGGAGCCAGCTGTCAAATGGAAGACTTTCATGGTCCCCTGCACACAACAGCTGCACAGGCCCTGCCTGCTTGGTTCTAAATTATTAAACATCTTTTTAGTTTGTTCCAGCTGCAGGCATCAGTGTGTTTATGCAGCCTTTGTGCATTTTACATATGATTCCTTCTCCCCTCCTCTCATCAAAATGCTGTTTGTAAAAGTCATTATCCCATCTGTGCCCCAGTTTGGCCAAACAGCCGAAGACAAATCCGATGCTATTCTCCTTCCAGGACAATTTGGGAACTGAAGATGATTGCAGTGACTTGAGACTTCAGGGGTTTGGTACTTTTTTCTTGCATTTTTGCTCCTACCTGTAAGCAGTGGTGTCATTTTGGCAGCTTAAGGGGAGAAACATGGAATAAGCATCTTCAAAAGTAAGGCTTTATTCTTGGGAAAGGAAAGGAAAGGAAAAGAAAAGAAAGGAAAGGAAAGGAAAGGAAAGGAAAGGAAAGGAAAGGAAAGGAAAGGAAAAACATTTTTCTCAAAAAGATTACTTTATCCCTACCCTCAAAAGAGGTAGTAGAAAGCCCTTTTAAATAATTTGTCACTCTCAACCAACATCCCTTTGTGTTTCAACAGCTAGTACTGTTCCTACTGTTTTCAGTCTAGACAAATATTCACAGAGCTAGGTTTAAACCTAGCCTGCTTAAGCAGAATAGTTCTGTGAGAAGGCAGGTGATTTTTAACTGCTGGAATACAGCTAAAATATAGTGGTGAGATAATAAAACAGTAAAGACACCACTGGCAGTACACAGCATGACCAATGTATTAATGACATTGCAGAACAGAAGCAGCAACCACGAAAATCTTGTAAAATTTATAATAACTACTTCCTGCAGGATATTCTGTTTCCAGCTGGATTCCATTGGAAACAGGTCCTATTCCCTCTTGCAGACAAACCAAGTTTTCTGGGCTAAATGCTTTCCATAAGCATTATTTATATTCCCCCCTTCTTCTTTTTTTTTAAAAAAAGAGGGATTTTTTTCTAAAGCAATGAATGGATCAGTGCCTGTTGTATTTGTCTCCCCTTCCACTCCCCCACCACCTATGAACTGCCCCTTCTCTGTTGGCTCTTATTCAAGATTTTTCTTTGGCTGGAAAAGAAATGTAAGTTGTATGAGAAAGCTCTTGCCAGCACTTGGCTGGATGGTTTGGCTTAACTAGATTGGATTTCTAATGCCCAGGAATTAAAATGAGTCCTTTCTGTAAATAAGGCACATAGATGGTGAATTGGGGACAATGATTATGTAAAAAAACACACCTCAGTTTCTTAAAATGTCTGAGTCAAGTACCTGTGGTATATACTATGTGTGTGTAAAAATAAATTATAACTTTCATATGACTGCCAAAATCAATCTGACATTTGATCCAGCCACCAAAGTCCACAGGGTTAATTATTGTTGATGAAGAAAATGCATGTAAGCCAAACTCACTTGATATATTTATTAGCTCCAAATTTGTCCAGAGTATTTAGAATCACACCATTTTTTTCTATCCCCAAAAATGAGGTGATTATAATAATGAAAAGAGAATAATATGAACATTTTAGCGTAATTCAATGAATGTTTACTGGCATATCCAACAGCTCATATCCAAAATACTCCTAAAATTCCAAGTGACCCAAGCACATTTTAAATGCCATTAATTAAATTATAGAACTGAGGGGAGGAAAGATCTCACATGCCGTTATTATCATTATGTTGTCATTGAATTTAAGGCCTCCCTCTTGTTCTACCAAGGTATACTTGGTAGAAAAATTAGTTTTCTGTTCTGGAAATGATAGTGCCTGACTAGATTTGAAACAGCAAACAAAAGATGCAAATGAATATTTATAAGTTGATAATACTAGGTAATTATTTTAAAATTAAAGCCCTTTTGTTCCCTTTTGCGCTCTAATTTCAGATGTAGCTATTTGTTACATTGAAAACATAACAGGTATGGCAAAAGTTATGGGATAGAAACATTAAATTGAATAAAGCAGTGGTTCTCAACCTGTGGGTCGGGACCCCATTTGGGGTAGAACGACCATTTCACGGGGGTTGCCAAACAAGGCTGTCCCCCATTTTTTCCCCTTTTCTTTGGCCACGCCCCTGGTACCCGGTGATGTATATGTGGTTGGGGGTCACCACAACATGGGGAACTGTATTATGGGGTCGCAGCATTAGAAAGGTTGAGAACCACTGGAATAAAGTAACTTCATATAAAGAAAATCTGTATAAAATGTTTTACAGATGGCACATGACACCAGTAAGGTTAGCGAAAATGTTTAAAAATGTTTCAAATAACTACTGGAAATGTAAACAAAAGCCAGGCACTTATTATCATATCTGGTGGATATGCCCCCAGTGCAAAGAAATATTGGTTTAAGATTCATGCATGGCTGGAAAGGATGACTAAAATACAGATAGAATTTAGGCCAGAATTGTTTTTGTTAGGAATACTAGGATCTAATTATGGGAAAGAGAACGAGTATTTAATATTATATATATTGACAGCTGCGAGAATAGTATTTGCCCAATACTGGAAAAATGAAGGTGTATCATCTGATGAGATTATAATTAGGAAAATTTTAGAATGTGCACAAATGGATAGATTAATGCTAGAGATTAAAGAAAAAGAAGACTCAGTTATTTTAAAACATGGGAAAACTTTTATCAATGGTTAGCAAAATGAGTTAACAAAAACTGAAACTTATTACCATATATGCCGGCGTATAAGGCGACTTCCGGAAGCACTAAAATTGGCGCCAAAGACAGGGGTCGTCTTATATGCCGAGTCATCTTATACGCCGGAAATACTGGTAGTTTCCGGTGTATAAGACGACGTTCTAGGAATGCGGCTCGGCGACAAAGATGGGGGTCGTCTTATACACCAGGTCACCTTGTACGCCGGCATTTACGGTAAGATGATTGACTTTTTCTTTTGATTAATTGATATGTTTTATAATCTTTGCTATTTTTGTTGACCACAGTTACTTATTATTATATTAACCCTGTTGAACACTTGTATCCCGACGATAGTTTGCTTGCTAAAGCATGGAATGTTATTGGGGGTAACCCCATTGTTGTACCCATTCCCACCCTAAACCTTCCCCTGAACCCTATCCCGAATTCCACTATCCATAATGATCCTTGTTTTTCCCTACCCTGATAAAACTTAATAAAATATTGACAAAAAGAAAAAAAGAAAACATAACAGGTACAGGAAAAGGAAGCTAGTATACCTTATTAGATTTTCACATGTTCTAGGTTTAATTCCAACTCCAGATTCAAAGGGACTCCTGCCAAAGTATCTTGCTTGAGAAGTTCCCTGCATTGATAGATGTACACCACATCTTTTGGGTTTCCTTGGCAAATAATTATTGCCAATTTGCCATTATCCAAAATAATGCAGTTCCAAATTCCAATTCCAAAACAGTTACAGAAATTTAATTTTTAAAATATTAAATTGGTTAGGATCCTCCATCAGAGATAACATGTGGAATCCCAAACCAACATTAAAGTATTAGCATTTCTCCAAGCATAGGCAAATAAATGCAACGTGTATAATTGTTACCCTATATTTTCCAATAAATAATCTCAGTAAATTAAAATGACTGTACTCATTTTCCAGTAGTAGTATCCCAAAATCCTACCCAGCAGATCTCCAAAACCTCATAGAAAATTGGGAATGCTTCTTCATAGCTAGAAGAGAAATTCAGTTCAGGAATCTGGCTGTGGCACTGAGCTTAGCAGTTGCCAAATAAGAGATAAGAATTTTCCTTAAATGATAACAATTTGTGCACCACTAGCGCTGCTGTTAGGAAGGAGCTCCAATATGCTAATCTGAAACTGTATACAGGTGCAACTTGCATGTTCCAATTGACATTCAATAATACCTCAACTTTTAATATATAAATCTCAAGTACCCCCATAATTCTTGCCTAAAATTCAGTAGCAAAATGGTCCTATTTTAGTGGCACAATTACAGACTGTTTCAGAGACTGGATAATCTTGTATCCAAAATGATGTGAAGATTCCTGCCCTGGGAAAGGGTTGAACCTCCAAGATCCCTTCCATCCTATGACTCTATGATTCTACGTTATCATGGGAGTCTGTCTGTTTGTCTGTCTGTCTATCATCTATTTCATTTCTAAACCTACCTAATCACTTAAGTGGGGATGAGGTGTTTGCTTTCCAAAGGCTTTTGATTCCCAGCATTACACTCCCTAAATATTTCAACATCTAGACTGTGTCCCTGCATCATGATAGTGACTAATGAGACCCTGGCATTTAGCAGACAGTCCCTTGTGACCTGGTGGAAACCCCAAACCATCCCAAAATTGGAATAAGGTGGGATGTGTGTGTGTGTGTGTGTGTGTGTGTGTGTGTGTGTGTGTGTTTCATTTTTTTTCTTGAAGAGCTTTTCAACAGAAAAAAAAATAAGAGTTAGCAAGGTAGATTTGAAGATTTTGAGTAATCTGCATTATATGGGTTTGACTAGATGCCTTTCAGTAAATTTGTATAATATGTTATGAACATGTTGTTTTGGAGTTTAGAATTTCTAATAAAATTAGAATAATACTCTTAACAAAAAGTAAAATAAAAACAAAAGCATCATTCTTTACATTTAGAGATAGCTTACCATAAATAAGCTTACTGTAAACTTTCTATAAATAAATTATTCTCAAAATGTCTGGGATTAAAATAAATTTTATTCTTTTTCCAAAGAAGAAATAGAAATGGTTTTCAATAAAGAACTATTTATTCGCAATTCAAAACACTGTATTTCATCAGGAATATGTAATGTACTTAGTATTCTCACAGACTGAAATTCCAGATAAATTTTAAATGCTCTAATGGTGCAGTAGCCTCTCTGATGTTAACTGCAGATGATAAAAGGGTTCTTTGATTGCCCCAGCCCTAGAGGTTGATGGGAAAGTAAGAATTTCATTAGCTAATTTCAACTAATTCTGATAAGAGAAACTCTCTATTTTTACGAGGTGCATAATGAGAAAGAAATACATCTCACCAAAAGCCACCACTAGTTTTAAGCTTGCCCTAAGCAGCCTCTGGTGCTCTTGGTTTAAAACCAGATTGCTACTAGTCAGAGAAATGAAGAACCATACTCGGGAATAGACAAATGGCTCTTTGGTTTAATCCCCCCCCCCTAATTAGCCCCTTTTTAATGACCTAAGTTAATATGTGTGAAAAGGTACAAAAACAGCATGAGTTCAATTTTAAAAAGGAGTGCTTCTTTAATCTCCTAAGTAGAAGCAAGTCCCCTCTTTAGCTATCAGTAGCAGCAATTACACTCTGCTTTATTCATTGTGGATTCCTTGCAGCCTGATGAGATAGCCAAAGGACAAGAATCTAAATGTACACCTGGAAAAATTTGCAACCATCATATTATATCTCACATTTGAAAAAAAAAGT
Organism: Crotalus tigris; assembly: GCF_016545835.1. NCBI lineage: Eukaryota > Metazoa > Chordata > Lepidosauria > Squamata > Viperidae > Crotalus > Crotalus tigris. The sequence continues at coordinate 8,558,439 of NW_024096460.1, read as the reverse complement.
ATTGTTATTTTATAGACTGATGGAGGAAGAGATTCAAGCATTATTAGTTTGGAAATGATTCCTCTCAAATTTAGTATTTTGGAATATCTAGCTATCTCTATCTCTACTGCATGCCTCTTTAAAAATAATAGTGCAAAATGGGAAAAGAAGAACTATAAAGTGACTGCTTTTATCATAAAATGCTAAGAAAAACCTATAGGATCTAAAATTCTATATATCAGCCAATAATTCTGTAAGGAATTTTGTCGGGGAAATGAAAGCTGCACTACAATCTGAGAACAAAATTATTTTATATAAAGGATTTGGATTTTTTTTTCAGGATTTATCAAACAAATATATTTCATGAGCACCTGCTAGGCAGGGTGTTAAACAGATTATCTCATTTTCTTATGTGACTAAACTCCTGAATTGTTCTAGGCTGTCCTTGAAACACCTGCCAAGCTATTGTAAAGCACATATTCTTTTACCATAAGCCATATTGCAGCAACATTATCATTCCTTTTCTGAGAGCGACACCATCAATATCTATTATGTGCTATACATAGCATAGATATAAAAAGTAGGGGTGGGGAGTGCCCTACGTCCCACAAAAGTTCCTCTGTTAATCAGAATACACTAAACATCTTATATTTATAAACATGTTTATGATAGTGGAGAGTTTGAAAGTTTGGTCTCTGTAGACATTGTAAATTTGCTTCCCCCCCCCCCCATGACTGCTCACAGAGTAGAAACTTTGAATCTTAAACCTAAAATGTCCCTTTTCTGGGCTTCTCTTTGGACATTGCTGCCAATTCAGCTGAGTTCTGCCAAATTGTTGATTTTGTAAAACAAACTAATTTCCACCAGACAAAACTCCCAAAATACTTTTCACTTCTGACTTCAATCCACTGGGAATCAAAACTCAGCAGTCAAATACTCTCTCTCTCTCTCTCTCTCTCTCTCACACACACACACACACACACACACACACACACACACACACACACACTTCTAATCATAGAAGTTCAAATCTGATTTCAGAAACACATTCTTGTTGCACATCTCCCATATTGTCTTGCAACTAATGGCATGCTTTAGATCTAGAGGGGAAAAGCCAGCAAACTAATTCCTTGAGTCACATGGCCTCTTTAAAATATTGTTTGTGTTCCTGCAGTTAACCAGCAGAAAATTGCCTGCATAGTGGATTCCTCTTTATTGGAAAGATAATGGCTTGTATACTAATTATCACAATAATATCAAAGAGCTGAACATGAGTGCAATATCTCAGTCACCCATGCACACATGGTCTCATACATAAATGTAAATAAATATGCCTTTGAAAACAACAAAGCAGTCTTACCTCTAAATCTTCCACCATGTTGAGAGACAGCAATGTGAAGTAATCCAACAAACATTAAGGTGGCCTTATAGACAGCACTCTATGAGGCAGAAATATAAAAAATTAAGTAATTTCAAAAGCATTTATTCCATACTGGAATAGCTTCTTTAGAGTGCCAGGAAGCACAATTTTGAGAATATTGGAAAATTGCTCTGTCTTTATTTAGAAAGCCAAATGGAAGAGACCCAATAAACCATGTGAACCTACAAGTTGCAAGTGTAAAAAAGGTATGGATGTTGAGTATACCAGATGAGATATTTTCTGTATATCAGTAACACCTGACATTATTCTTCCCAGACTTTTCAACATTAGGGTGACACTGTTAACATAAGTCACTGTTCAGAAGTTCTATAGTCCACTTAGTAGGATTTGTAGCTAGAGATTGTTCAGATGACTTTCTCATAATTCACATTTTGCTCAAGGAGATACAAATCCAACTTGTTAGCTTTTGAAAAAATATATGTTGAAATAACAATGAATTTAAGTTTACAGTAACCTGAGGTGGCATGAAGGCTTTTAAACCATTCTGTTTTTACGGGCTTAAACTTCTTTTAAGGTAAAAGCCTTCCTGGGGGACTAGGAAAAATAGATACCGGTACTTTTTTCAAAATGGGGCTGGAATTATCTTTGGAAATGGTACTATATTGTTTCCAGAGGATGATCACATGGATTGGGCAGTGAGGAAAAAATATGAAAGAATTTCATATTCTTTCCTTGCGACTTCTAGAAACTGTGTTAGATTCTACCTATCATGGAGCTAAAGATAATTTTGACCCCATATCAAAATAACCTGCTTGTGAGAAAGTTCAGAGGACTGAGTCGATCTGAAAAATATCATATCTCATTATGTTTTCCTTCTCAATCTAAATATTTCATTTTCAAGACCCAAAATACAGCAGTTTCTATTTTAAGATGGTGGAAGAATAAGAGTAGAAATGGGAACTTTTTATATCCCAAAGTCCCATTCACATTTCCTCTTTAAAACATGCCCAGAGTGAATATGGTCAATGGTCCAGACTTTCCTGTCACATTACCCAAGGGCCTCTAAAGCTCTCCAAAAAGTTGGAAGGCTAACATCTGCTGTCAGCCGTACAAACATTGCTTGATCTAAAAAAAGTCTATTCTTTTATATTCATCCTATTGTGGCAGAAAATGCAGGTATTTTTTTTTAATTTATTCCCCATTACATATTATATATTATCAAAACCAGCCTGAAATCCTAATAGCTTGAATTGAATGTTGTTATTTTTGTATCTTGAATTCTGGTTTGGTGATTTACATCCCTCTCCCCTCTCCTTTTTTCCATAAAATACCACCTCTAGCAGTTTTAGGAGAAGAACTTTATCTTTAAAGGAGTTAAAGTAATAAAGAGTGAAATGGTAAACCTTCAGACCATCTCATATTAGTGTAACTTTTCTAAGAACTCTTTTCTCCATGTTATGCAAAATATCTGAGATCTGCATGAGAGCTCATTATACTTCCAAGGAATTTGAGCCAGATTCAACTTATGTATCAGCTACTTTTGAGTTTTGGGGACATCTCTAGTCACTGCTGTAGCTCCGCTGACAAGCACATCCATTGCCTGCCTAAGAGCAGTCAGATTTAAAAAGTTCCAATTAAAAAAATTCTCCTCAGCCTGATGGCTTGGAATTCTGGAAGCTGTAACCCAACAAATTTGGAAGGCGCCAGGATGGGAAAGGCTGAAATAGAGAATTTCTCAGGTTGCAGAACCTGAAAGAAAGTCATATATGAGACTACACAGAAGTGCTGTCAGGGGTAGCAGAAAAACATACTGGGTTAGACAAGCTTACTCTAATTTGGGTATGTGTGATGTCTATGACTCTCTCTCTCTCTCTCTCTCTCTCTCTCTCACACACACACACACACACACACACACACACACAAACATATTTGGAACAGGAATATAAAACCTCTTCTTTGTTACACTTTTGGAAATTCATTTTATTTATACTTAGATATCTACCAGAGTTCCACAATATTCTATTTCAAAGTGTAATTAAAAATAAAATACAGCATTTATATTTGCTGTAAAAATAATTTAAATCCATTTCTCTCTTTGTCAATTCAAAAATCCCTAACTTTAATATCCCAGAATCATTAAGCAGAGAAGTATATGACAATAATACAATTATCAACAAAGCCTTTAACAAGCAGACTTGTGCTTGTAAATAAAATTTATTTAGGTGCCACTCAAAACATTGTAATTAAGAGATAAAGAATGCATTACCAAATGGTTTCTATTCAGTATCTATTTCTTTTGGAAAAAAATGTGATTAGCACTAACTTGAATCTGAACATGAAAACATTGGAAGTGTATGATCATGCTCTCAAGAGTCCTAAATAAGTTATCTTTCCTTCAAACTATAGCCAAGGTTGGAATAACTAGGAATGATGTTTACATGTGTTAATTTATACACTGCTTATATACATTCAGTGGTCTTCAGAAATATGTCCCTTCCCCAATACATACACAGATGCATAAATGCATGGATGCAGATATGGATGAATACATAAATATATAATCATAAATGTTTCCTTCTGCTGTTAACAGAAAGCAGACAACAAAAAGTTAAATCCCAATACTATCACATCGTTGGTTTGATCCTGTTGGATCATTTTCCTAACAAGATTTTTGAAAAGTTGGAACTGGAGAAGCATCTCTATCTTGGAAGGCAGAATGTGATGCATTGTGTGATCCAGGTATCATAGAATTACAGTATTTAGGATAAGGAAAGGTAAACATTTTTTAATACTTTTATTTGCTGCTGCAAGGAACTTGCAAGGAACTGTATTGTGACATCACTGGAGTGAATGAGAGCCTCTGCCTTCCAATTTGGGAAGGATTTTTGAGTGGATCTGACCCTGAAGAAAGAAGAAAACCACCATAAAATGGTGCCCTCCCATCCTAACCCTTGGAGCTGATCCAAATCAGATTTTCAATTTTTAATATTTTTTTATTTTTAATTAAGGTGACAAATTGGGACAGGTTAATATCAAGAGAGGAATCTTTCAAGGAGACTCACAATCATCACTACTGTTTGTCATTGCATTGATTCTTCTATCAACAATACTGAACAAGTGAGGCCATGGCCATCAAACACGGTGTTGAGTTTCCTATGTTTCTGCTTCTTACATTCCATGTTTCCACTGCAATTCTATCTTTGCAGGTTCTGATTTCCTTTCTGTGGAAGCATCATTAACTAGCTAACTATGAATACTTCAAAAGAACCTCATTTGTTCCTTGAGTGCCATCCAACCTAGGGTTTCTATCACCGAACAACATTCTTTTTACTTTTTCTATCCTTGTGGTTTGTTTGTTTTTTTGTAAAAATATATTTTTACAGGAGTGATTTACCATTGTCCATGTACTACAAATGGCCTTTGCCCTTGTAACTGAAGTAATCATTTACCTTCACATCTTCTATCATTGATGTTCAATATAGTTACTGCTTGCTGCCACAGAGCTGACTTTCACACCTTGAGTTATCTTGCTGGTAGTATACTCTGCCAGTTTGATCTAACGATTAAGGCACCAGGCTACAAACCAAAAGATTCTGAATTCTAGTCCTGCCTTGGGCATGAAAAACTGCCTGGGTGACTTTGTCCCAAACACACTCTCTCAACCCATCTCACCTCACAAGGAAGAAGAAGGAATATGGTATGTGTTTGCCAAAATGAGTGATTTAAAAAAAAATAATAAAAGCAGGAAATAAATAAATAAATAAATATTGGCTTTCTTCATTCATTCATCCCAGGAACATCTACTTGTAGGGTAGGGCAAAAAAGGAAGGGGGTGGGGAGGAAGAGAATCTTACAAAATAAGTCCATAAAAAATAGCAACACATAAAAGGACAAATTTCAGAAATTTAGGAATAAGGACATCTAATGGGTTAAAGTACACTTTTTATAACTCTACAGAATCGATCTTCTACGTACCATCCAAATCTGTAATTTAATAAAATGTGTTAAATTTAGTAAAATGAATAAAAATATGCATCCTCTTTCTAGTCACCTTAATCTCAGGGAATAATTTGGTTTGGAGCTATTATCTCAGTATGTAGGTTTTGTAATTGTTTATATATTCAGGTTTTTTAAAAATATATTAGAAAATGTGCTGATTGTATTAATAAAAGTTTGTATTAATAAAATATAGTCCATGTTAAGGTCACATAGACACATAACTGACAATAGTTGAAGTACAATCTGATTTTCTTCAAGGTATGATTTTGGAAGTGATAACTTGAATTTATAAGAGGATGCATTTTGTTCACTCATTATTGGTAGTATTTAGCTGACATTGTGCTGCTCATGAATTATAGACTATTAGATACCTAAATGTTAGGATTGGACTTTATATATATATATATATATATATATATATATATACATATATACATATATACATATATATATATATATATAATATCATATACATTTATGAAATATAAAAAATCAGAAGGTAGGAGCATCTTTATTAAACCTTTTATACAGAAAAAAAAGATATCCAATTTCAGAACTCTGATGGCCATGTAGGATAAAATAGGATTATTAATAAAACACATTTATTATAGAAAGAAGTAAAATGAATATCATCATTGAATAGCTTAATCCCCAACTGATTAAATGAAGACATTCAATATTTATCATATACTTTTGAGGCTGCTGTTTTTTCTTCATTCTTTCCCATTTTTTTTTCTTGAAGTATTCATTACATGAAACTGCATTTTTTTTCTTTTTACAAACTTATTATTCTGTTCAGTGAGAATATAACATTTGTTTTCCATTAAGAACAGAATATTTTTCCTAACCCTTCCCTCCCAAGAAAACTCAACAAGCCTTATTAGTGTTAGAAATTGAAACAGCTGTTCTTTCTCTAAGTAGGTTTACAGGTGACTTCATATTTTAGCTGGCAAGCACAGGTAAGATAAATGTATTGTTGAAAAAATCCCTTCTGTTTTCTATAACTTAATTCTAATAACTGGTTTTAAAAGGCAGAAATGTTTAGGATTTTTGAAGTACTGAGTTTCATTTTAGACAAGAATATAAAATATAAAAAGTAAAAAAAATAAGAGGCAATAAACCAATTAACCTCCCTCTAAGTGGATATTTTTCAGTTTTTCAAGTTATTGTTCTTTATACTAGTTCCAAGTTATTGGTTTCAGAATTCTAGGCTATAACTCATTTAAAATGTGCATCTTTAATTTAACCAGCATATTGTAATGAATGTTGGTTTAATTGTATTTTATACATGGAAGTTTTTGTATGAATATTGCTTAAGCTGAAAATAAGAATATGTCCTTTTGAAGGAGTTTCTGAAAATGATTTGAGTTTATATGTAAAGCATTATTTCCTTTTGGTACCTAAGCTAGTTAAACTGCATGTCCTGAGACTTGGGGTGCCTATAGAGCAGCGGTTCTCAACCTGTGGGTCAGGATCCCATTTGGGGTCAAACGACCATTTCACAGGGGTCGCCAAACAATGCAGTCTGCCATTTTTTCCCCTTTTCCTTAGCTGTGCTACTCCCTTTTATTCTATTGGCTTTTGAAAGCCAATAAGATAGACTCTCTTGAATAGAGTCTAAATCTATTGGCTTTCAAAAGCCAATAGGAATTGTCCAGGCTGTCTCTGCCCTGCTGAACCCACCAAAAGTTCCATTCTGCAAACGGTGCTGCAAGTTGTCTGCAGCGAAGGCGAGCTATGTGGAAGTTTCCACCCCTCCCTGCTGAGCAACTGCTAAAAATGTAAGCAAAAGAGGGCCAGGGGTGGTAGGTGGGAGGCCAGCGGGTGCAGGGAGGGTTGCTGGCACACGTGGGGCCTGGCGGGTGCCTTAACTCCCTTGGGCTGGGCCAGCTGGTGGCCCAGCCGGTAGTCGGCCTGTGCCGTCTCTGCCGCTTGCCAGCTACGCCTCGGCCGGTGCAGGGGCCGGCACCATGCATGCGCAGCACTCCCGGGCAGGGAAAGTCCTCAACCTACGACTGGTTGGGAGTCCTTGACTTACGACCGGTTGGGGGTCGCGGCATTCAAAAGGTTGAGAACCGCTGCTATAGAGAGACTGCCATTTCCATTTTTTTCTGGCATCTAAGTTTAGAAATTTAAAGAAAGTCAGAATTCTGTAGATCAGGGTTGTCAAACTGCCTGCCTGCGGGCCAGACACATCATTCGGAAGTCATGCCCACCCCATTGCTGGCAATGACAAAACCATCCCGATACGTTGCGTGACGTCACATGGTGTCGCGAGTTTGACATGTCTGCTGTAGATGAAGTTTTGCCCATTATTTTTTCTTTTTCTTCGTTAGAGTTTTAGAAACATGTGGGGCAGTTTTTCACAATTGGTAATATCTGCAGAGGTGAGGATATAATTCCATTAGCAATGCCAGCTGGGCATTTTTTAAAAATGATTTATTTGTAAGCTACCCTGTCAGGGCCAAAACCAGGAATGACATGCGATTTTTCCAAGCTGAGTTCTTTATTATTTCACACCTATAAACAAAACCTTGCCAGACTGAGGACTCTGCTATTTGTGTCTACAATATATTCTGTGAACTATTAGGGAGGGGCTGTCTTCACCCTCTTTCTCCCTCACATAATATCTGGGCTGGGTTGCCTCATACTCCTAGGAATGCACTCCCTCCCTTCTCGAATCCTCAGAATCTCTTGCTACATTCTGTCACATGTTAGAATCATTGGAAGAATTAACAAACAAATAGAACCATACAAATTTTAGATTAGCAGTAGATTTAGTAGCAGATTAGAGAACTGGAAGAGACTGAGCATGAAAGTGCACAAGAAACTTCTGTTTATGCAATAGTCATAAAGAGATTACGTCCATGAGATATTTTCACATGCTTCATGCAAAGTTATCAATTCTATTCTAATTACTGATAATTGTTAACAACTCTCTACTCCACTCTCATTCTCTTCACCATTTTGAAAATGCCCCTCTCCATCGGTATTCCGTGGAATTATTAAAAAGCTTTGTTCCTGTGGTATGGAATGGTGTTGGTGGTGGTGGTGGTGAAGTAGTCTTGTTATAGATAGGATCCTTTAAACCAGAGGCCCACAACCTTTTGGGCACCAGGGACCAGTTCTGTGGAAAGAGCTTTTTCTGTGGACTGGAGGGGGCCTGGTTTTGTGTACTGCCTGCATCCCACAGATGGGGCTTTGCTTGTGTGTGCGGACTGGTTGCTGGCATACCATGGCCTAGTACTGGTCCACAAACCAGGGGTTGGGGACCTCTGCTTTAAACCATAGAAATTTTGAGATTTTCTTAAACTTTAAGCTATTTTTTGTAAAGCTTAACTATAAAAATAAGTAAGCATTTGATAATGATGACTTTTGCCTGATAAGATTAATCTTACAACTGTAGATCTCCTTTCTGGTTTCTTAAGTTTAAATAAACTGCTGCTTCTTATGTTGAAAACAATAAGATCTCACATTGTAAGTGTGCAGATAGAAATTATCAGGTTGATTTCCTAAAACACTAATGGTAACTTTGAACTATGAAGATTTTATTATATTCATTCATTCATTCATTCATTCATTCAATTTCATTATCGCTTTCTTCCAGGACCATGAGCCTGGAATGCAAGTCTGTTTTTCATTATAGTTTCAAAATAGCCTCAAGAAATATACTGTGTTGAGAAACAATGATAAGTCCCAGAACACTCACTGAGTGGCAAATTGAATCTTACTCTCCCCAACTTTGGTTCAATGCTACCTTACAAATAGTTTGTGCTACAAAAATATATCTTCCCTGACAATACAGTAGAAATGAAAATCATATTCTAGAAATGAAAATTCACATAAAAATTTATCATAATGGTCATCAAGCATTTTGCTCATTCTTCAATTAATTTCATTTAATTGACTCATCCAGATTGTGAGCAGTGGGGAAGGAAAAGTTAAGGTAGAATTCTAGACACTTGAGAGTAATTCATACTGAACTCAGTAGAACATGCTGTTGAGTAGACATTCGGAAAATGCAGTATTTTCACGATGGATTCAGAAGGAATAAGAGTGAAAAGGGGAAAAAAGGTGAAAGATATAAATTGTAGTTTTAATTACTTCTGCCAATAAATTAGGTCAGTCAGAAATATATTTTATTATAGTCTGCATATCATTCACTTTGCATAGTTCTGTACTGTAACATTTTTCTGAAAATTCACTCTTTTTAGTTTTTTCCTTCCAAACCAAGGACATTTCAATTAGCTGCTCTCATTCCATCAAACTAAATTTAGCCCTGGCATATCGGTCTCTGACTTTGAAAGTTTTTTCTTTTTACATAATTCTCAACATCATTTAGTAAGACTTCTTAAAAATTGAAGGGGGAAAAAATGTTGCTGCAGAAATGTTATATTAATACAAGGTAGAGCTGTTTAAATGTTTGTTTGCCAACATTGCTGCATTTAGAATTTCAAAACCTGAGTTGATGGAGAACTAATTAAGTTGTTTGTATTCTTCACTTTATTTCAGAGCTCAGTGAACCCATTCGGGTACAAGAGTCTTTATAATTAATTTAAATAAAGTGAATAGGAAGAGAGTAACTAACGCCTGCCAAATGGGAAGGTTAAAATTGTGGAATAATGTCAGTGGCATGAAAACTACTCTTTAAGCAGCACAAACTTTCCCACTGCCTCTAATGATCTGCTCCCTGTGCTGAATAATCTTTCCCTATGACACATTTTAATGGCAATAATTTTGTAAATTGTCAATATATAATCATATCAACTCATGCCTGCTTTTCAATCAGCACCTCCTGAGTGAAGTAATTAAACAGCCTGCCTGACACTGAATCATCTCAGCAAACAAATGAAGTGAAAATCTCTCTTTCTCTCTCTTTTCTTCTTGCCAAAAAATCACTGTGTGAATCCCCCCTTGCCCCTCCTCTCTCTCCCCGCCTTCTGGAGATCAGTTTAAGCTGCAAGTTTCTGTTCCATGCGCCTGCCTTTTCCTTTAAAGAGGCTTCAGCCATTGCGAACACAATAATGAACGAGGTCATGGAGCACCAGTTGTGCATGAAAGATGCGAGAATTTACTGCAAATGAGACAAGAGCAGTAAATTCATTTTTATTCAAATTACTGTCATCATACATTACCACTTCTCCTGTAAACATTGTGCTTCAGACAGGGTGACAGCATATTATTATTTGTGAGATTATACTATTATTAAGCTATTAACATGTCACCTCCTTGCTTGAAACAATGACTCAGCTTACTCCTGCATAATAGGACAAGTGAGGGAGACAAGCTGAGGTGACTGAAAGGTTAGCTGTAAGAAGGCAGAGAGTGACAGCTGGCACTTAAAGGCTAACATTTATTCACAAGTACTTGCCTTTCTCTTTGCTGCTATTACAGTTATCAGTGTTTTAATTATTTTCACTTCCCTCCCTGGTTTTTCAGTTCTCTGCTTACATTCCCTTACATTCACTAATCCTCTGATTTCTTGAGTATTTCCAAGACAAAAACCTTTCCAGAATAGCAGAACCTACCAAGAACACAATGGGAGAACATCTCAGCAAAGTGGTTCAAACCATCATCATACAAAAAAAAAAAATAATTTCCTAATTGTGCATTGGTGTCTTAATAGAAGGAAGCAGTGCTTTGACCATTCAGCTGCTGGAAATCAGAGGTCCAGGGGGCACATGACTTGCTATTCAGGGCCATCTTTGGTTAGAAAAGCTAAGTTGTCCTATAGGTATTATCACTAGATTCCCCATAAGGCTGCTAATGATTAAAGTTTAATGGTTTATAAGCTTCAAAAGCATTACTCTCCAAAGATACTATGGAAAGCAAATCACCATGCATCATATGCTCTAATTTCACCTTGTTTAAATGCTTGTGACAGTTTCTCCCACGATAGCCCTGCTACTTAGGATTTTTTTTTCCAAATGCGATTCAAGGAAGGATTGTGATTGTTTTAAGTAACCAACTGCAGACAGTGTGGGCGAGGATAAACATAAGAGCTCATGGTCATTGCAGGATCCAAGTTTTAGGAATGCCCCAAAGAGCCATCAAATGCACTGGGACAATTATTTCATATTGGCTGTGACATACATACACACACACACACACACACCACATAAAAAAAAACCCATAAGATACTATGTTTGGTGTCCATTGATGGCCAAATGCTTTTGCAAAATGAACATTGAATTATAGGAAGAATGATATAAAATTTGCATTTTTCCCATCACACTGACAGAAGACAGTTGAATAACTTTAAACTGGGCTTAGAAATTAATGGAAATATACTATCAATGGCTATAACCCAACATAGTTAAACTATTTCATTGCATTCAAAGCTCACCTATCTTCTAGAAATCATAAGGCAGAATACAGATAGTATATATACCACTTCATTGTTTCCCAGTTTTTAATCTCACAACCTGTCTGTGAGGTAGATGAATTATACAGAGAAGTAGTAAACAGCTCCAAATCATCCAGTGGGCTTTATATCCAGTGGTATCACTCCATATGCTTTTGTTTACATTAATAGCCTATTAAATGTAGCCCAATTCTTAAAATTCACAGATAAACTTCTCAACATATGTTTAATATTTGTAAGCTTGGTCGCATTAAAAAAACCTATATCCTAACTATATCCAGTGCTTGCATAGCTAGTATTTTTAAGCTCAGGATTTTTCCAGGATTAGTATAAATAGAATTGCATTTCATTTTCTGAGGCAGGGGTGTCAAACTGGCAACTTTTGGGCCAAATGTGTCATGTGTAGGCCACGCCCACCCCAGCTCCACAAAGGCAAAAAACATCACGATACATCATGATACATCATGTGACATGATCATGTTTGACACCCGTGCTCTGAAGCATGGTCCTTTGTACTGATCCTCACTCAGGATAAAATCATGTTTTCTTTCCAAACCAGACCAGGCTTCACATTAAAAAAAAGAGAGAGGGGGAGGCAGACAGATTTGCTGCTAACTACTTCATACTATAAAATTACTAAATGTATCTATTATTCATTTTTCACTAGTTCTTTGTGTCTTGATTTATTGACCTTTTGTTTGTGTGTGTGTGTGTGTTTTTAACAGCTTTTATTAAACTTAAGCATGTTTATGTAAACAACTTTCTATCCCTTTGTTTAGCAGGTGTCTTGTAGGGAAAAAAATCATTGCATAAAATCAAATACTAAGGATTTTAATAGCTCTTCTCAAGATTAGTTAGGAAAGTGCCTTGAGAGTGGTAAAACAAATAGAGAGATATCAATGTGTCATTAATGATACCCTTTTTAAGTTTGTAAAGAACTTTTAAAAAAGGCTTCCTATTTTTAACTGTAGAGCAGAATGAAAGGTACAATCTTTAACTACCTTTCTTATGCCCAGCTCTTAAAAGTGTCATTTCTGGTCTTGAAGAATAACTCTTTGATGTCTTGAAAACTTGGATAATGTGGGCTGTTCTTTGTCTTTAAACAGCTAAATACCTTAGAAATATGCAAATGTGAATAGCTAACAGGTCTCTATGTAAATCTTTGCAAAATTATAAATACAATTCTGAAGATGCTGGTACTACCGACATAATAAAAGGATGTCTGTGAGCCCTGATAGGAGATTCCCCTTTTCTCTCTTTTTTCATTATTTCTTTCATCTGTCTTTATTTAGGAGCGAATAATAGGCACCCATTACAGAAGGGTTACATTACTTCTGGGAACTGACCTCTCTTGTAATCAACTAGAAATACTTCAGAATAGAGCCTAGTGATATATTTGTCCTTTCCTATGATTCCACAACTCATCTTGCCTCCAAAAAGGCACTGTTTAGTGATATATTCCAGCTGCTGGAAGCCCTATGGCTCCCTGCCATTGTCAGACAACTCCGTTTAATCTTCTCTTTGTCATTTATTTCCCTTATTTATAGATGACTTAAAAATAACATGTTGGTTGGGAAGGGTTCAAAACATAAGTTATGTCTGTCACTGGCTGTTGATAACCTGAGCGTATGATACTGCCACCATCAGAAATCATAAGATCTGTCGTTGTGAATAATTCTTATCACATGAAATACAGATTATACTCTGTCATTGTAAGGTTGCAGCCACTGTAGGACTGCAAAAATCCAGTTGGCAGCAAACAGGTACAGATTCTACCATCACTTTGCTACCACCTAGTGGTTGTATGGATTTCTGTAGTCCAAGTATGACACTACACTGGCAAACATAATCCCAAGTATAGAAAGTACAAAGTTTTTCAAATTGTAAATTCTAATTGAAAAAAGAGGGGAAACATTGTTTTCTAGTTAGGAATGTAATTATAGCAATTATGTTCAGTGTTAATTAAATTTAAATTTAGATGAAATTAAATCCAATGTAGCTTTTAACCTGACACACGCAAACACCCCATTACTTTTTCACGTGAGACTCTGGCATGCCCTTCAAAACCAAAATGGGCAGCCTTTAACTCTCCTCGAAGTGTCCTTACCCTATTATAAAACATTTTTACTATATAACTATATGCTATATTGTGATGCATTTCTTCTAATTATTTATAAAATGGATTATTTTCCTGATTGTAAGTGATAAGAAGCAGCATTTCTTTCTTTTTTTTCTTTTCCTGATCCCACCAAAATACCAATTTTGTTTTTCTGAAATTTGGGGAGTCAGGGAAAGATCCTAAACAGAAGTCACCAAATGCACTTCATTGTGTTATGAATGCTGGCTCTCATGTGTTCACTGCTGATTAGACTACATTATTTCTATGATCCTATTGGGCTTCACACAAGGCATCAAGGCACTTGCCCTTATTTGAAACTAGCAGACACCAGGAGAATTTGCTGATTGCTAATGAGAAAGTGAAGGTTTTGTTGATATCATCTGGGACATTCTTACTGTGGTCTGCTATTAAGATCTGGAGCTCTACATAACACACCATATTAAACAGGCAATGGTTTTATTATAGTATCAGTCTAATTCTTCATGTCTGTTTTATTTGTTTAACCAGAATACAAACCCAAATATTTTGGTTTGAGCTACATTATTGGTTCATGATATTACATTTATTACACAGTCTTTAAGCTATCTGACTAATATAAATATTATTTTAGGATTGCCCTCAGTTATTACATTCGTATTTCCTATTAAAAGGGGCAACAGAAAGTTGGAAAACTTTAGAGTAAGATGTATTTTGAACCAAGTACTTCAGAGAGTAGGAAGAAGGCCAGAAACAAATGGCTTTCAACTCTTTCCATATTCTCAAAGCGAATATAGATATTTTTTTAAAGCTGTGCCTTATAAACATTTTACATTGTTGAACTGAGATTTCTGTGTTTGCCCCAGTACAGACTTGCAAGTGGTTGAAAATATGGGAAGCAATTATCTTTCAAAAATCACATTCTTAGCTTGTTTATCTTGAGCACTTCTTGGAAAAAAAAACCACTGCTGCCATGATATTTGAGATTATGTTTGTGAGTATGGATGGCTCTTCATCCCCTTTCTTTTTTCATTTGGCAAAAAAAAAAAAAATCTCAAACAACCATATCCACAGAGTGAGTCACCATACTGAATAATCTTTTGTGTTACTTAAGAATCAACCAAATCCATGTTTGTCTGGAAGTAATGGCTTAGAATCGACTATTCTAATATATATTTCTACTCCTTGGGTTTCAAATGCCATTCTCAAGCAATGTAGTTTACATTCTCTTCTACTTCCCCTTCTTCTTTCTTTGCCACAGAGACATGTATGCATACATCTGACAAAGGCAACAACATATTAACATAGATAATTTAACTTCAAAATTTGAAGGGCTGAACTTCCTGACCAAGAGGTTACTGCTGTCAAAATGGGACCTTTTTCTTCCTGTCATTCCTTTCAGAGATGAAGGGAGAGATTTCCCTTAGCCTACAGCATTTAGCGTGGAAACGTTCCACCACAACATTTTGAAACTATAGAAATCGTGAAGCCAGCCTGTGACCTTCCATTTCAGTGACAGTATAGGAGTCCCTGGAGCAGCAGAAGCATCCTCTGATATTTGGAAAAGTGTCATGTTTTCTTTACAGAGAAAACTGTCATATTGTTGTTGGAATAAAATACAACACTTCCTGGAGTTGTGATTTCCATGTTTGCTACAAAATGTCACCTGGACAACTGACATGGGGGGAGGGGGGAATGGAGTTGTTTGGTTTTATCTTTAAAGTATCTTGATACTTAAATAAAGTAGCCCTTGTTACCCCACAGTCACACTGGGAAAAAAAAGCAATTATAGTTTTCTGAACTTTCTCCCAGGGATACATGCATATCTGCAAAAGACTTGGGCCCTTTCTGGAACTTCACTGATATGAGTTAAGTACATCTCTTATATCAGCTACGACCTATTGATGATTTGCAATTATTCACTAGTCTGTAACTAGTTACTCAGAAATGTCTCTAAAATATAGAATATGGTATAATTTATTTTACAACTTAATTGAGAGGACTTGGAAGAAAAGGGAGCTTTTAGTTTAAAATGTTAATTTAGTTTAGCCTCTTTTCCTTAAGTCTTGTGACCTGCAATGGAAGGAGTCATAAATGTCAGACTTATGACTTTTCTAAGTTTCAATCTTTCTAAATATGTTAGCAGCATTTAGGGTTAATATATTATAATGACTCTCACTCCTTATAAAGTGGGACTTCATTAAGTTCATGACTGAATATTTTACAAGGATGGAAACATGTGTCCCTTTAGTTTTTGCTGACTTACAATTCCCAGCGGTCCCACTGAGTATGATCAATGGGGAGATGCAGGGAATTGTGGAATCATCTGGAAGGCCAGATACTTCCCACAACGGTTTATAGTTTTCTATCATTTAACTCTAAGGTCAGAGCATGCAGCAAAGAAGGAAACCACATGGTTTGACAGTCCCAGCATTAATACATAGACATTCTGGTTCCCATTCCAACTGGATCCTATTCCTTAACCTGATACAACTGTAATCATGGCCCTAAATATTACTTCCCATGGGTCCCAAGCAATTGTCTCCCTTCTGCCCTTCCATTCCTACTATAATTTATTTCAAGAGCCACAGTACCCAATGAGAGCACCAGCCAGAAGCTGTAATATGGATAAATTTTATTTTGGTTAGATACGATCAAAGAGGGCTGAGCTTACCAATCAAAAGAATGTAGTAAAGTGACGTGCAAGAGCCTTAATGTAGATACAGATTGATTATAACCATATGATTGTCTTTAATTTAGGAAAGAATTTTCTTGTTATTGATGTCTATCTGAACAGACAAAGTGCTCTTTCTATATTAGCTTGCAAATCCTAAATGAAATTACCAGGCAACGGTGCATATGTGAAGGTTTTTAAAACAAAATAAAATGGGGAAAATGAGCATCAGTGGTTTTGCAAGAATGTATTTATATGCTAATTGCAATCTGTATCTGTACATAACTTAAGAGTTGTGGTGTTTAAAAATACTAATATATGTATAATGCACTAAATTATCTCCTTTTTAAAAAATAAGCATAACAAGCTAAAAGGACGCTTAAAAGGTATAGAAAAGAATTAGTTTGAATTTTGACTAGGATACCTTTTGTAAGTTTTCACTTATAGACATCATATGTAGCTAGTTAAGCCCATTGAGTATGATTGACAAATCAGTTGTAATGATTTGAATTTCAAAATTAAGTATATTTAAATATTCAAAACAACATAAGCAATATTAGCTTTTTAAAGAAAATAGAGAGTTGCAAACGCTAGCTTAAAATTTACAAGCAATACAAATTCATAACATGAGTCAGTGAAGAAATTTCTTTTCAGTATTTTCCACTGAGGGCCTTCCCCCCATATTTTGGTTATAACTGCACTTTTGGGGGAATGCAAATTTTGAAGGTTACAGAGAAGAAAGAAAGCACAGAAAAAAATAGCATTTTCTGCTGCTGCTGCTATTATTATGGGTAAAGAGCAGTGCAATAACAAGAAACAAACCTTTATTAATAATGATAACCATCCTTTCCAGCTGAAGCTTCTCTCAAATTTGCTCATTTCAAGCAAGAAAATTTCAGAACTGGTGACCTTTCCCATGTATAGATCTAGATTTTATATACATTAGTAGCTTATGATCTTGAACAAAATTCCATATTTCATTGTTTTATATTCTTCAGTCTTTATACAGACAAAATAGCTATCAGGCTAAAAGGACTGCGTGCCTGTTTTTGTTATCTAAAACTCCAGGAAGAAATCGTATTTATTCATGTTTATGTACCTAGGGTATATTTGCATGGTACAGAAAATACATTCAGTTTTATAAAATGCCAATTGAGTGGTAATCAGCTGCCCCATTATGGTTTTCTTAGTTTTCTTATTTTGCATTCTGATTTCAGCAACTCTCAAATGGCCTGTTTTTAAAAGTTACAAGTTAAATTATTGGAATTTTAATTGTGAGCACAATTTGGGCAGTCTATTTTTTGCCCCTTGAAATCTACCTTTCTAAGAATGAGTTGTCCACTTGATAAAATTACTTAGATGAATTTTTGAGTTTTCTGAGATCATTATCGGATATGGGAAAAAACAATGTGTGTGTATATAGACAGAAAAATATTATCTTCCCATTTGTAAACTTGTCCTTATATATATTGAACATATAGTCAATAATGACAAGATTGCATTGGAGAAAGTATTCTTTGAAATCTTGTAAAAAGGCCATATAAATTAGAAAAAAAATGTTACGGTGAAGATCAAACTATGAGCATTTGGGAGAATGTATGAATGTGTGTGTGTGTGTGTGTGTGTGTGTGTGTGTACAAATTACATTTTGAAATAAATTTAAAAGGCAAAAAGCTAGTGGGTTTAGTTATTTTTTGTTTAAGTTTGTATTTTTTTTAAATGCAATTATTTGCTTTCCACTTAATAAGGCTGCACATTTTTGCTGTATGGTAACATACAGTTCTAAAATTCCAAAGGTTTCTGGTGCTTTTCAGCTGTCATCTCGATTTAAAATCATGAAACTGAACATATAAAATATAATAAACTTAACTTGGCCTAAGTGGAGGTTTTTATAATAGCTTCCAAAACAATTATCAATGATTTTTTTCTCTGTATAATGGTCTAAGAGATAACTACTTTTTAGAGGAAACAGAGAAAAGACACATCCCCCCCCCTCTTTAAAATAAGACTATACCAGGTGCTTCATCACCTGAATTTCCTATCCATATACTCAAGCTATGCTTTCAGTATGAGTTGGAAGAAGAAAATCTTTGTTTGGCTAACATGAATATGCAATCATTGTGTGCATAATGTAACCTTTAGCCCAAATTACAGTTGACCTGCTATTTAGTGCTGGCAGGCTTTTTTTTTTTTTTAACACCAAAGTAAACTTTCCTCCAACAGTTCACATTTAATCAATTTTTGTTTTGCAGCCTTTTGTAGATTGAGTCTTTTGTTAAGGAAGAACATCTTGTTTCCCCAAAAAAATATCGCGCTGGAGGAGATCACTGGCATCAGAGTGCCACCAAAAGGCAGAAAAAGAAATTAGCAACTATGTTCTGACCTTTACAAAGACAGCTAAGGTTATGCACATAGCATTTGCTTGTTTACTTTGTAAAATCAACAACGAGTTGTAAACTCAGTGCTTGGTAAGCATCTTGATGCAACTAAAAGAGAGAGAGAGAGAGAGAGAGAGAGAGAGAAGAAACATTTACAATAACAAAAAAATTATTAAGCAGTGCTTTTGCTTTTTATATTGTCCTTTACAAAGCCTGCTTCCTGCTTTGCTTTATATCTGTCATGATGCAACTTTAATAACGTTCGCCAAGACTGCTCAGAAAATCACAGCTGTAGCTAGAGGCAAGCCCCCACCCACCCACCCAAATGAGGTGCTTCTCGGAAGCCTCACCTAGTGAGCTGAGTATTGGCTTATGCGTGAGAATAAGCAAACGAATCGATCGCGGCAGTAGGTTGATGGGTCCTGGTCGTTTTGATGGATATGACTGTAAAAAAAAGTCCAGATTGGTTCACAGTGGACCTCATACCATGTCAGCTAAAACCAAAGAGACACAAAAGTGACAGCTGTGGAGAGTACACTGCAGGCAGTCAATGGTTCCTGTGATTTATTGTTCCATCTGCCTTGCCGCTGTGAGGACAAGTTCCCCCTGATTTGGTTAAAATGAAAAGGACCTTAGAGAGCACAACATGTTTTTTTGAAAATGTGCAGTAACTTTTTTTTATTTCTTGATTTATGGGCCTTTTCCCCCACCATAATATTTGTGCCAATTGTTATCCAATAATGATAGTTGGAGGGGGGAGGATAACTGCGATAGAAGGCTTTCTGACCATTAAGTTCTTCCCCACCCTTTCAAAAAGAAGCAAAGGCAAAGAAGGCAGTTTTCAGGAACTTGTTGTGTTGAATTATCACAAGACAGAATATTTTTTTTAAGAAGCCAAACTTTTCTGTTGTTTTTGCAACAGTGTTCACTTTTGTCCAAATGACTGGGAGTTTTTTCATGTGCAAATGAAATTAGTGAAAGCAAAACAAAACAACAAGGGCATGACAACACCTGAAATGTTAAAAAAAAAAAAAAAAGCTTTGTGTTTCAGAGCTGTCTGGTTCTTCTCATACCAGAGAAGTTACCTGGTTGATGGTTGGGTTTGTGTTCCTCTTTCAAATGTTAGTGCTTGGTCTGCAAGAAGAATGCATGTTGGCGGTTTACCTACACACCCTTTTGCCACCACTGACTTGAAAAGGAATATTTCCTTCTTGTGGCTGATGCATCTTATTATCCCATTAAAGAGAAACACGGCATAGCACTAGCAAGTCACCATAACATGAAAGCCTAATCAACACTTAAAGGTGTAACACAACACAAATATGTTCCCTCCTTGGGGAAACTAAAGTAGCAGTTCGAGAAACATTTGGACTTCTCCCCTCCCCCGGTTCCCCTGTGAGAATTGAAGTATGCCATTGCAAAGAAATATGCTTAATGTTTTAATACATTTATGGGGCATAAATAATAAATAAAGCATTATCCACTGCTCTCTCTCTCAGAATAAAGTTTTAACAAATCTGAGCAAATTGAATGAATCTTGTGGAGTGATGTATTGATAATTTGCCGCATGGATCACATGTTAGTAGAAAAATGGGTTTAAAGGCCTTGGAGACTTCAAATTCCTGCATATGTTTTAATTCACCACTAAAAAAACGGCATGAACTAGTAATCCACACTAAGTTAAGGAAAGGCTCTTCACTCCTAAGTCTCATACATGTTTAATGCAATCAGCAAAAATTCAGCAAATTTCCCATGAAAAGGCCTGTTGGATTTGATGTGGCACGGAAAGTTGTGCTTGCTTTTTGCCGTCATGCAATGTCCCTCAAGTCCTGACCTCTGCGGCGAGAGCTTCCTGGCTAAAGGTTTCTCTAGGCCTCCCAGGTCTAGCCTTGGTGTCAAAAGCTGGCCTGTCTCCTGTCTCAGGATGTTGGTTTTACCTCTCAAGTGTTTCCTGAATTTGTGAAAATTCCTTTTTCTGGCTGGTTGTCTATAGTGTTTAAGCACTCAAAAAATATTTATCTTTTTGAGTGAGGGAGAAAGGGCAATCAGAGAGAGAGAGAGAGTGAGAGAGAGGGGGGGGAGGAAATCACAGGGGCTACTGTTGAGCAAGCGATGGTCTCAGGAGGCCAGTTCTCCTTTTGGAACATGTTATTGTCAGGCAGGGGTCAACATCTTTTACCTCTTTTTTCCATTATTCAGAATAAGTATTGATGTTATGTTTTAGCTATTTAAAAGCCAGCTGCCTTGCTCATTTTGGAGGTTTTCCTCTGGTGCTATTGTATGTGGTAATAGCTGGCCTGCGTATCGTCTTTCACAAAATCTACCCTTTCAGGGTTTCAGTCTTCAAATGATATCAATCAAAATTTATGCAATTCAAAATCCATATGTATAAAGTCCCAGTTCACCTCATTTAATGATAATAGTAAACCACATGTTGTGTACATGTCTAAAACACTTTTCTGGCTCTTGACTGTATTAACCCTAGGGGCACAATGTTTTCGTACAGCTTGCCCAACTGAGCAGCATAATATATTGATTAATACTTGGCAACAACTGAATTCTTAAATAATAAAACTGTGAACATAGCAAAAAAAATAAGAGCAGCATCAATACTATTTGGGCCCATATATTAATGTTAACTGTGTTAAAAGAAAAGAGAACAACTGAGATTTTGAAAGAGCAAAAAAGGGGAGGCAGGGGGAATCTAATGCTAATGTATTTTCACTTCCTAATGAGATGACTTTATTAAACAATCAGCATCATTTAGTGACGTGAATATTTTGAGTTTCCCTATACTGAATCAGCCCTAATTTACAAGTATTAAAAGTTAGCTACTATCAAAAAATAAAATTAGGATTGGACAGTATCAATTAATTAGAATAAAATTGTTCACTCACATTCATAATAGAAATCAAAATCAAAAGGGAATCAGAATCCTGAAAGAATATTTGTCCTTGCAAGAGCATCTGAAGGAATTCTGCATTTCCTTGTGGCATCTACCAATCATAAGTAAGATTTGTTTTGTGGACAAGTCATTGTGACAATTGGCAGAGGAAGAGCAAGTCTAAAAACTGATCCCCTTGTGCATGTTTCTGCTTTCCAGAAAGAGAACAATGAATGGTAATCATTGCTTGTGGGGAGCAGGTTACAGTGAGAAATAATGTGAAGTCATCTGGAAGACAGCAGTAAGAGAATGGATTTAAAATTGTTGGTTATCATTTAGAAAATTGTTTACTTAGGGCCGAGTATCTGTGACCATTTTAAAAGATTAAAATGCATAGCATTACAGCAAGTAAATTAGGTATGTGTCTGTTACATTTTTTTTTCTAAAAGGAGGATACACTGTTTTCTGATTTCAGAAGCAACGTTCATCTCTTTGCAAAATCATATGCCTGGAATTCAGCCATCTAGTATTTTAAATATCTGGAACTACCCCTGTGAAAATACAAGGTAGATCTGGAAGGACTGAATCTGGGTCTTCCTTGAATGCCATTCGGGTGAGTCAAAGCAAAGCAGGCAAACTGTTGACAAATTAATACCTTCAGAAAATAAACTATGGTCATGTTGAACAGAGAGCAACTTTATCCTGATTAATTTGCCTTGGAGAGGCTCCAGCCCTCCTTGACAAAGTCCTGCAGTTTGTACAAATGTAATTTCCTAATATTTACATGAGGAAAGCTCAGCCGTTAAGCTTTGCCTCCAGTGTGAGTTTTGTGGTTAGGAGAAAAAAAAGACAATAAAAATACAGAGAGCTAATTGTAAGCACATTTGGAAAAAAAAAAGACTGAGTCTCTTTCCCCCCCACAGCCCTATAAAAATGTGTTATTATGTGGTACTCAAATGCAGTACGGTGCCAGCCTCCACCTGGTAAAGATTTAAATAACACACCATCGAATGCTGCTCACTAAAAACTGTACCACTGCACTTGAATCCAACATGCAGGACTAAGGTTTGTAGCATGTAATGCCATACTCAATTTTTTTTAAAAAAATAATAATCTGGCATCAATTTGCATCAGCCTGCTGAATCATCCTCTTATTTTATGCCTTGCTTTAAAGAGAATATTAGATATTTGAACAGTTATGCAATTTAATAAAGTCTGAGTGGGAGAAAAATTGCAATTATAGTCTATTGCTTTATTTTAAGAATATTAAAAAAAAACTTTTAATGAGATTCCCCCTTCCCTGTCCCCCCTCCCCAGATATCAGTTTATACAGTTTTCCAGATGCAAAATGAGCTTTTGGCTGTAAAATATTTTATCACATTGTCTTATATAATAAAGACTAGATGTTTTTGTGCTCTCTCAACTGCGCTGCAATTATATTTTACTGTTTGCAAATCATAATGTAATTTAAAAACCATATTTTATACCTCATCTAAAGTACTTTTATCGTTCTGGCTGAAAGCAACAATGACCCAACAACAACATCCAATGAACTCTTCTTGGCTGTCCTTAAAAATAAAAAGACATAGTTAAAAAAAAAAAGTGGAGCTTCTTTAACAATAAATCTCTGGAGCAACATCTTTGCAAAAATCGGTAGAATTTAATTCCCTCGACTAAGAAGCCCAGAGAGCTTGAATATAAAAATAGTAGCCTTGTCATTTCACATTCATTAAGTGAAACTCAAAAATTAATAATGTAAAATATGCTTTTTAATTAGTTGTACATTCTGCCCAATGTACTTAAATGGGATCAGTAGCTCCCCAATGGTTTTTTCTTAATAAAGTATTAGTCTGTGATGCACAGGGTTGACAGGTATGATAAACTGGGAAGTACTTTTCAAGGCAAATGAATGATGTCAAACTAGGACTCTCCTGTTTAAATGTAATTAACA
Source organism: Crotalus tigris (assembly GCF_016545835.1). NCBI lineage: Eukaryota > Metazoa > Chordata > Lepidosauria > Squamata > Viperidae > Crotalus > Crotalus tigris. The sequence goes on along the minus strand of NW_024096460.1, from coordinate 8,534,734 downwards.
TCAGGGAACAATATTACATGAAGAGAACTAAACAAGAATTTATTTGAGTATTGAGATTCCCCCACCCAATTTTTAGATTTCTGATGATTGCATGTGTGATTTTATATTACCTTTTTGAAAGCTAAGCTTCTGCTAATAGAAGTCTTCAAGAGTATTGAAAACTCGTTTGAGAACTTTATTTAATTCTAAGAAGTTTCCAGTGTGTCTGCTTCTATCTGAATATATGTATCTCCTGTATTGAAAATCTCTCCCATGTTGATTTCATATTAGTTCCCTCTGTTATGAGGTTGTTGCTTTTATTTTTAATTTCTAAATGTTACTCTAAAACCCAGCTGTAAAAGCAGATGTTAATGGAATACATTTTTTTAAAAAAATGAAGAGTGAAGTAATAAAATAGGAATAGCGATGAGTATATTTCCTAAAACAAAAGGACAGTTGTAATAAACCTCCTCCTAAGTTTCTTTCAGAGTGACACTGCTGCTCTGAATTTTTATGCAGATAATAACAAGCCATTGTTTGTCACTTGAATAGCATCCCTTAACTAACTAAATGTCAGCAGTATTTATTTAAGAATGTCTCCAGTCTCTAAGTAACTGCAATCCCAAATGAAGCTCTTTTTAAAAAAAATAAAAATAAACATGCATAGAGATTGTAGTTCAGGATAAAATCACTACACACTCCCACACATCCATACACACTTCAGTTGTGTAATGCCTCTGTTATTACTGCTGCAGGAATCTGCAAAGCTGATCTATCTTTAGATTGAAAGGAATTTCCTAAATTCATGAAGAATCATCCCAAAAGGTATGGATGCATAAGATTCCTATAATATTCTTTTTGTCTCGTCATCAGCATTAAGTATGAAGCTTGACTTCATTCCAATTGCATCTTTGTTCTTTTGCTTCACATATCTTTTTTTTCCTCTCCAAGACACGACACCTTTATACACAAGTACTGTTGCTACTATATGTTTTCACCCTGTTCATCTGGATAACTTCTGTGGCTAGCCTGTTCGGTTCCATAAAGTGTTTGTGACACTAATGTACTATGCTGCTTGCTAAATGTTTCCTCAGATGTATGTCTTTCGAGAGGCACTCTTGCTGATCAAACATGGTACATGTGACAGAATCTCTTTCCGAATAGTGAGGGGACGAGGGCATCTTGAATTTCTGCACTCTTGTTAATCAGCTACTAAATAGCTGTGAGTTTCAAATGCAGAAAAAAGTGGAACATATCTGCCTTGGGTTTTCCTGTGTGCATTTTAACTGCTAAGTAACAAATATGAGTCAAGTAAAATACACTCTTCTCTTATAATTGGAAATTATATATATATATATATATATATATATATATATATGTATGTATGTATGTATGTATGTATGTATGTATGTATGTATGTATGTATGTATGTATATGTATATGTATGTATATGTATATGTATGTGTATATATATATATATATATATATATATATATATATATATATATATACACATCTAAAGGTAACATAAGTAACCCCAAATTCTATAAAGGGAAGTGAGTAAAGGATAACATTGCACTGATTTGGGTTTCTTTAAAAAAAAATCAGAGCTCTAATAAGAGATGATAAAAAAACCTGCATCTTCCAAGCATTTGCCACTGAAAACAGTCATTCTGTTGTTCTCTCTGCTAGTGATGATCTGGGACCATTTGTAGAAAAACAAGTGTATAACTAGGGAAATGTTATAGTCAGATCCACAGAATTTGCGACCCTTTCTTTTTTTCTGCTTTCATAATTTGTAATACCTTTTGCAACTGAAGCCATTATTTGTGATTCCTCCCTTTGCTTTCAACTGAAATGCATATCTTCAATGGCCACTTACCTAATTTAAGACCTTTGATAATATTTTTCCAATCACAATGAATATGGCAATATTCCCTTGAGGAGTAGTTGATATGTCTATTTGTGTGTTCATGAATCAAGGAACCGATATAATTGATGCCTAGAAATATAAGCCGTGTCATTTGTAAGGTTCCACTGAACTTATACTGCACCTGGGAATTCCTAAAAGTGGCAAGTTACCTGTACAAAACTAGCAGAAATTTAGTGTTATGGCTGAAATATTCATAGATAAGCTGTATATAAAGATCATGGATTAATATAGAGGTATAATTCTTCAACTTTAAAACAACTTTTTTTTTACAAATCAAGTATACCTGTAAAAACTTAGTGGCATGTGGCTTGGTTCAGAAATAACTAGCTTTTGGGGGGGGAAATTTATGGTAGTTTTGCTAATAACATGCACTTATAATCAAGCTCCTGATATATCCCTTGGATTTATATGATTGTTTATTCTAATATTATTTCCTTAAGAATAATTAGTGTCAGTGTATTTTCATGTCTTCATATCTAATTACCAAGTCATGAAAATGAGGCATTAGCTTTCACGCTTGATACCCAGAAGTTCAGTTAACCAATTTTGATTTACATTTTCTAAACCAAACAAAACTTTTTAAGAACCTGCTATCAGGCAGGCATGGGAGTTTGGACCAATAAACTAAAAAGGTAAAAATAATATCTGTTTAACTCTAAGTCTCAAGGGCACATTCTCAGGATTACTTAATATAGTTATTAAGACCATGGAAAACTTGGTGCTTCTGAGCTTAGTGTTCACTTGCAGTTGTTTCATTATCATTTTTTTTTCCTGGTGTTCTGCAGTGAGTTTGTGCTTGTCTGAGATAAACATCTGAAAAATATCTTAATAAAGCTTAATCAAGGAACTACCAAGCAAAAAGCCACGCTGCCATCATGGGCAGGGCAAACTACTGTATATAAACAGGGAACACTACATTCACTCACACTGATGATGTTACCTAGTCAGGTAATAAAACATTTCTGAGCACACAATCAAGCCCAGAGAGCATCAAGAACTACACCATTTAACCCTGAGCTACAAATATTCTCTTGTATAGTTGTTAAGACTTTGAAAAGCTATAAATAGCAAAACACATTTTGCTCTATACATTTTATAAGGATTCTGGAATCTTTGCAATTCCAGAACCATGTCCTCTTTGTAATTTAAATAACTTTATCACTTCTAGCCTACATAGTATGATGGACAGCCAAAATAAATCTGCTCACTTTAACTACTATCTATTACCATCCTTGTTAGCCTCCGTGAGCTGGAACAAAATCCTATAATGTGAAAACTTTTCTATTTGTGTGCCCTGTAAAAAAATGCTGTATATATTTGTCTTTTAGTTATGGAGGGTAAGGTCAGAGCTAGAGAGCCCACTCATGTTAAATAAGTTAAATAAGCCCACTCATGTTAAATAAGTTATTTCCAAATTTATAAAGAAAAAGCTTCTTTCAAGGTATTTAATACAATGGTTCCTTTATATAATAAAACAGATATTCTTATATTCTTGATTGTAAACATATTTATTAGAAATAAATATATTGTCAAGGGGACTTTCTTTCCAACTAACTTTATTTAGAATTGGAGGGTTCATTTCGTATTCAGATTAAGAATGGGATTTATAAAAAGTAAAAATTACTTGTGCTTAGAAAACATTCTGATTTAAAAAAAAAACAGAAAAAAAGCTGGCATATGTAACTCTACTTGAATCAGTTCAATGTACCATTACATAGCAATGTTAAACTACATATATAATTAAAGTCTAGAGTGGCTATCATTTATATCATTGCTTACATGCCATTTGAAATCCTCATTTGATGCAAAATACGATCGCAGGCTCACACCCTAGAATAAGCCATACAGCACAGTTCATACTGAGAACGTGCTTATTGTTTTGGAAGGATCAGCTACATTTCCCTGGTACTTCCCCACTTAATGCACAATCCACAAAAATGGCATTTGTACCAGTGCCAGAGGGACTGCTTGCTTGCCAGTTGGATGAAGTTAACATGCTGCAGTGGCCAGAGACAAAGAAATGAAGAAACCTGGGGCAAATTCATAGGATTCAGAGTGAAGATGCGGGAGGGAATAAGAAATATGACCCATTCTACTCACGTTGGCCATGTTAACACTAGCCAATCAATCATTCTTAAGTGCTATTCATCATTCAATCAAAAGAAGACAGAACATGTATATTATTTAGAGAAGTATGAAATCATTTTAGGGTACAGAAGGTCAGAACAGCCATCTCTGAAATCATTATGAAGAGATAGGAAAATGTTCAGGAACTATAACAAGGTTTCATTTGTGAATGTAGCTTATAGGTATGCTGTAGATATTTGTGCAATGCTTTTTGCTCAGGGCAAAAATAAATAAAGCAGTACCACTGTATAACAGCTCCAACATAAATGTCTGAATAAGTCGATAAGGTTGTAGGATATTGTGATTTAACAGAGTTATCTAAACTGACTGAGTTCTGTTAATGACATCTGAGAGGCTTTGTGACTTTGGCTGGATCACAGTTCCACTTTCTTTCCCTTTTGCTTTTTGTATGCCAAGAATGCTAATATTGCAGTTTTCTTAAAGAATGCATAGAAATGAAGAATGCAAAACTATTATATTTGTACATTATCTTATTGTACAGAATACATGTAATAGGATTTATAGATGGGAAAAATAACTCAGCTTCTTTAAACTACCAATTGTGTTTTCTCATGCTTAGGAGAGTTCCAAAACTTGTGGGTACAACTTTCCTCTAAACTACTATGGGAAGTCATCCCCCCAGAGAAGGAAATATTAAAAAGGGCAAAAAAAAATATTTCCTCAAAAGGATTTAAAAACAGAAACCAACCCTGCCCCCAAGTCTCTCTGTCCCAAGCAGAAGCCAGCTCTGTACAAATGCAGATGTAAACTGTTGTGCTGCAAAGGCAGGCTCAGGACGCTGCAATGGTCCCGGGCAGTTGCAAGCTGCCTGGGACCAGAATGGCTGGCGCCAGCATCGCACACATGCGCGAGGCGCGGAGCGCGCCAATTGTTGCCAATCAGCCCGGGGAAGCGTTCTTAAGAGAAGCAGAGAGGCCTGCGAGCCTCAGAGCTGTAACGGAGCAGAAGAGACTACAATAAAGACTTTTGGACACTACAAGATGTTCTGTGCTTATTCGCCATTAAGCTGAGGATTCAACATAAACCATCAAAAAAGCCCCAGCTAGAAGATCAAGAAAACAAAGACACCTAAAATCTACATACCTCACCCAAACTCTAGGAGTCATTAGCCTCAGCACCGGGGACGCAAGATATGACCTTTGGCCATAATAGGACTAACCCATCACCATTAGAATACCAGAAAGGCACACCCAGACTAAGGTCAGAATATGTGACACAGGAAATACAAAGCCTGAAACAGGAACAGGAAGCAACTCCAAACAAAAGGCTTCAGAGGGTATAAAACCCTATTTCCCCCCTTTTCTCTCCCCTTTTCTGCCAGAGCCATCTTTCTGTCTGGCTCTTCAATAAACTGCAACCTTCTTTCTAAAGCAGTCGTCATGTTGTTTATCCGCAGCTTGGCTGAAACAGGATGAAGACTTTTCCTTCAACACTACAATGCCTTCTGATAAAAGAAGTTCTCCAAAATGGTCTGAAAGTATAGCTCTGTCTAGAACTGTCTTGGAATTGCAGGTATGTTTTTGGAAATGTTAGAAGAAAGAACATTTCGAAATATAACAAAACAAAATAAGTGGTTCTCTTATCTAAACTAAAGAACGCAAACTCAGAATCTCATGCTTCATTTTCAATTTGTTTCTTTCCATCTGCAATAAAGAGAGCAGCTCCAAGGTTTCATTCTCTCTCTCTCTCTCTTACCGCAAGTTTCCTTGTTATTTTTTTCAGTTGTCTGTATTTTGTATTCTAACACTGAACTCATTTCTCTAAAGAAATAGCAATCTCCCTCTTTATATGAGATCTTGACTGCATATGTATTTAATATTTCTTGAGATATTTATAAACTTCACTCCATTAATGGATCTCAGAGAGATCACAACCATTAAAACGTGACAACAATAAAATACTTAAAGCATAGCAGAAACCCAAACTTGAATTAAGGTTGAGTTATAGGTAATCTCATTCCAAGAAATTTTAAATTAAGATGAACATGAGTTTTGGGGACAGCAGAGGGACAAAAATGTAGTTATTAAAGGAATTACAATAGAGATGGATATATCATCTGGAGTCTTCCTGACTTCAGCCATTCTGAGGCAGAAACAACTGCAATACATGACCTATATTAGAAATTAGATGGTGAATGGATTCTAATCTGCTTGGCCTGTCAATAACATGCAGTATAATATTTATCTAGGCAATGTGGAGTTACTGTTTTGCAATTGTTCTCATTATGATTTGAAGCTAAATTAATGTAGGCTGAATCTGGGCCTCTGAATTTGTGGGACTCATTGTTCCACCTGCAACAGACAGGGCAACATGTAGCATAAAAACTATGCTACATCTTAAAAAACATAAAGCTACCTGGTTATTCGCAATTTATCATGGGGGCCAAAGGCCTAGTGAAACAAAACACTTGTCAGTGCTTTTTGAAATGTCAAAACTAAAGAGAACAGGAACAGCTCCTGGGGTCAATGTATTTATTACATAGGGACCTGACTTCTGGTTCACACCTGTCTTCCTTCAGGATGGAACCTTAAACAGACCCCTCTGTATATGTCAAAACAAAATAAGCAGAATCATATTTAGTAAGGAAGTCTCACAGGTCTTTCTAACCAGAACTTGCAAGTGAGATAGGCGGTTATATAAATTCAACCAACGAACAAACTTTGAATTGGATTCAGAAACCTGCTGGCAGCTACCAGAATGAGTAAGAGTTTTTCAATAGTAGGTTTACTCTATCAATATTTATGGGTTCTCAGCTAGAAATCTGGCTACTGCATTCTGAACTATGTAGAGTGCAGTTGTGATGATAATCACAATGTTAGCTATGATTATCAAGTCTTCCTGCTCTGGGTTGGGTCATATGTAGCATACCAGCAGAAGCTGTGGAATGACTGGCCACAGTTTCCAAAGGCAGAGGAACACTGAGCAATCTCAAATCTGCTCCTTCAAGAGAAATTTGACCCCTTTTAAAATAACCACAGGAATCAAAATTTCCAGACAGCTAAGGTGTTTCTAGATGACCAGCATCTCCATTTTACTGAGGTTTAATCTGATTTGTTTCTTCTTTTTAATTCCTAAAGATTTCTGCAGCATTTGTAACCTGGCCTGGCCTGGCCTGCAAATGTATATCATGAGCATAATAATACTCACCCAAGTCAAATGGATCACACACACACACACACACACACACACACACACACACACACAGTTACATTGATCAGTATAAATTCTAGTTATAAACTTAGATAACTGCAAAATAAAAAATACCATTGATTTTTCCCTCTTCTTACAAGCGGTATGACTTCTCCTACACCAGTGGTTCTCAACCTTTTTAATGCTGCGACCCCCAACCGGTCGTAAGTTGAGGACTACCCAACCGGTCATAAGTCAAAGACTACCCAACCGGTCATAAGTCAAGGACTTTCCCTGCCCAGGAGCGCGCACATGCATGGTGCTACCCCCTGCACCGGCCGAGGCATAGCTGGCAAGCAGCAGAGACGGCACAGGCCAACCACCGGCTGGGCCATCAGCTGGCCCAGCCCAAAGGAGGTAAGGCACCTGCCGGGCCCCACGCGCACCAGCAATCCTCCCTGCGCCCGCCAGCCTCCCACCTCCCACCCCTGGCCCTCTTTTATTTACATTTTTAGTAGTTGCTCGGCAGGGAGGGGTGGAAACTTCCAGACATCTCGCCTTCGCTGCAGACAACTTGCAGCACTGTTTGCAGAATGGGACTTTTGGCGGGCTCAGCAGGGCAGAGACAACCTGGACAATTCCTATTGGCTTTTGAAAACCAATAGAATTAAACTCTGTTCAAGAGAGTCTATTCTATTGGTTTTAAAAAGCCAGTAGAATAAAAGGGAGTAGCACAGCTAAGGAAAAGGGGGAAAAAATGGCGGACTGCGTTTTTTGGCGACCCCCGTGAATGGGGTCCCGACCCACAGGTTGAGAACCGCTGTCCTACACAGTAGTCCTCCCATATAGTTTTAATATCTGTACATAAAATAAGTTGGAGTCCTGAAGGAGAAAATTGCAATCTGTCCAGTGCAATCTAAGTTAAAATGAGGAAAAACTTATATTATTATCATAGCTGTTTCAATTATAAGTACAACTGTTTTTCTGTTAAGTAACCATTAGAAATAGTTATCACTATATATTTCCTCATTACAAGGAAAATTGAGACATATTTGAATACCAGAAGACTTTGATGTTACAAGTTTCCTTAGCACCAGAAACTGATGCAAGGTTTTATTTGTATAAAAGATTATATTTCCTGCACATTATCAGCAAGATGTATATCTAGATGGATATATCCTAAACTAGATATTTCCAAAACTGGACAGCAGATGGGGCTACAAAAATCATCAAATAAAAGGTAATGGGAAACATCCTATTTCCATTTGAAAAAGCAATTCGTTTAAAAAAATAAATAGGATTCTTCTTTTCTGTTTTAAGACATCAATGAATCTGCTCATAATGGGCTTTTGTAAACTGATTATCCCTGATAATCTCATTAGTTGAAATTATCTTGCTTTTCTAACATGGTAGATTTTTAAATACCTTTTATTTCAGATCCCTCTGGGCATGTTGCAGTGCAATTTACTATTAAGCAACGTAATTATCTATCTCAAATCTAAGTGCTTAGGAGTTAAAAGAATCAGGATACAGCTATTGAAAAGTGTGGAACAAATGACCTTATAGTTTAGATCCCAAAATAGCTATGAGAAAGCAAGGAGAACAAAACCTCCTATTTTTAACAGAAAACCCATGGTTGAAGAAAATAGTATAATACCAAACCAACAAACTATTTGAGAAGAACCAAGGCTTTAAAGCTCAGACACAGCTGATAGTAGACCAAAGCATGTTAATGTAGGATCGGATTCAATGGAAGTTTTCTTGTTCTATGTACAAATGATATTTGCACTCAGGAGCATTTATTAATAGCAATAGTGGTTATAGCAAATTTATAACTGCCACAATAAATTTATTTAGGTATCATATCATATATATATGCAAGTAAAAAAAAAACCTATACCCTAATTTCTCCTCTGCTTTGCTTTGTTAAATATGATTTGATGCTCCTACAAATTTCTCCTCTCCTTCAAACATGTACCTCTTCAAGGGTTCCTAATGATTTTCTTCTAGTGCTGTTTAGAATCCCACACAGAATTCTGCTTCCCTCCAGAACTGGCCCTATCTCAGGAGGCAGACTGCTTGACTTTTTCTCCTTGGGGAGCAAATCATGGTGTGCTTCACGATATGTTCTACATTTCTTGAGAGTGTGCTGAAAGCAGTTGACAACACGAGAAAACACATACAGGTAGTCCATGACTTACAATAGTTCATTTAGTGACCGTTCGAAGTTACAACAGCACTGAAAATATAAGAGAAAACAAGATTCACTTAACAACCGTGTTGCTAATTAGACAACAACATAACAAATGTGGCAAGAAAAGTCATAAAATGGGGCAAAACACACTTAACAAATTTCTCACTTAACAACATACATTTTGGGCTCAGTTGTGGTCGTAAGTTGACCTGTATTCCTGTAATACTCAATAGGAGATTTTCTGATGGATGATACAATAAGCTAAGTTTCACATGTTAACTGTTTGAAACAAAAGTGGATTTCACACTAGCATCAAAAGGTTCACAGGTATTTGGCTGACTTCTAGAGTCACTGTAGACTGGAAAATGGCACCCTATCAATCGCTGCCTATACCCAGAGAGGTGACTTATCCTTTTCCTTCAGAATGTCTTGGGATGGTCCTGCCTCCCTCATTAGCCAAATCTGAATACCCCCCTCCCTTCCAATCTTTTCTGAACATGAGCAGGGGAACAATCAGCATTTCACAGCCAAATGTTTTGCCCCTCTGGGCTCATGGAGGTATCTTGACTCCCTCACTATAAAACAGATAACCATAGATTTATGCATAGATCATGGCAGTTGGTAGGCTCATAAAATATTTCCCAGCAAAGGATACTAGGAGAAGGTGGAGGAAGGAATCAACAGACCCAGCTGCCACGTCTGGAAAACTCAGCCTGCAAGTTGGGCATCTGAATCCCAGGCAGCCAGTTACGGACTTACATTTGGGTCTAGTAATAAAGCCAGCAGCCAAGGAGCACGCTTCGAAGTTCAACCCTGTAAGAAGACGAGCTGCCAAGTGAGAACGGATTTTATGTCTCTGATAACGGTTCAAGCAATTAAGAAGTAGAAGTTGTTTTTGAAGCAGAGAGAAGGAGGGAGGGAAGGAGAAAAGCTTAAATCTGCATTTTATGTATGTAAGTTTGCAGCCGTAATGGGATTATGATGTCAGCAAAGGGAGAGAAGTTTGCAGCTGCACTGGGCTATGGAGGTAGCAAGCAGCTGTTAAAATAGCGAACTAATGGTGATTAATTCTTATTATGTGTTTGAAGATCTCACAATGAGTTCAGGACCCAAACCATCCCGAAGGAAATAAAATTAAGGAAGGAGATTTTTTTTTTTTTTTTTAAAAAAAAGTGAAATTGAAGGAAGGCTTTTTAAAAAGCATATATATGCCCTATTCTGTCTCTTCTTCAACCACTTTATTAATATTTAAATACTCCAGAAATTGGTGCTTAAATTATAATATTCAGTGCAATTATTAGTTACCAAGAAAGAAAGAAAAAAAGAACTAGGCTGGTGTTTTTATAATTTCAATTAAGTGTTGTACAGACTGGGAAATTACCTGGGTCCCATAACACCAGCACATGCTTGCACACATTGAGTAAACCAGGAGCCATACATTTAAAATGTTTACTACATACATAGGAGGAATATGCTTGCCCATATTGATAGAGCAGAATTTCCTATAAAGATCCATCATGGATTCCCAGTTACTTAGCCCCACTGACAGCATGGCGGCCCTGCTGTGCAGTGAAAGGATGCAATAATCACTCTGTTGAGCTGGGCTGGCAGATCATCGGAAATATTATTCAAATGTCTCAGAGAATTACAAGCTACATTTTGATTCCCTGGCTTTGCTCTCATGGTACTCCTTCTTTTATTCACTTGTAGTTTCTCTCCATTACAGTCCGAGGTATTCTGTTGCAAATTGAGCTGGGAGGAAAATGCATTTATTACAGCAACAAGTAAAAGTTCTTTGTAGAACTACATGCTTCCCTAAAGCTGAAGCCCGACCTATTGTATGTCTCAAAAATCCCAAGAATGGTATCAATCAAATGATAATTGTGTTTTGATAGATAACCTTTTGGATTTTCCTGAGCATATTTGGAATTTCATGAATAGGTTGAAAGCAATCTCACAAAATGGTTTGCTTCCATGTCAGGACTATCCAGAACCAGATCCTGTACAGTCAGTCCCAAAATGTCTATTCATCAGCCAAATTACTGAGGTTAATTTTTGTCTTCGATTCCTAGGGTGTTGTTTACCATCCTGGATTATTGGAGCTGGAAGACACACCTCCAAATAAAGCTCTGATCTGCAGTTATCAGTATTTTTACACCGGATCCAGAGTTGTTCTTCCTTATGATGCCAGGCATCTTACTGTGCAGTATTTTAGTGTCTAATTATTATTTCTATATCAAAATGACCTTTAATAGTCACTGGCGGGGGGGTAAGCTGTTGTCCAGGCCACAAGTTGCCTCATTAAGCTATGCAAGTTTCAGAAATGACTCAGCTCTCATAGGAGCATAGCCCCTCTCAGTCAACCAGACTTTAAAAAAAAAAAGCTGATCAAAATTGTGGCTGCTTGAGTGAATCAGCTCGTAAGAGGAAACTGTCTTGAAACCATCACACCTTTTTATAGGTCCATGCAGGACCCTGAGAAAGGATAAACTGTTTTAATGCAGAGCAGAGAGTGCTGCATTTGCACAACGTCTGAAGCACTTCTTTGCAATTGTTTCTGACACATGCACAGCCCTATTGTCTGCTCCCTGGGTGTAGGTTCATTTAATGCAATATTTACATTCAAATGGTGAATATATTTGTCTTCACTCCCTAGCTAGCCACTCAGCCACTTACAGTATCCCTTCAGGCAAGGCTGGACTGGGACCTGCATTCAGAATCATTCAGACCTCAAGTGAGAACTATATCCCTTGAGCAATAAGCCAGACAACCAGCAGATCTCTTAAGCTATTTTGACACAAATGTCAGGCAGAGATTCCTGCAGAATGCAAGCAGAACCAACTTGAGCTGTTACAGCAATGTTTGAAGAAAACTACAACTTCTTTGCTGGTGGAGCATAGACCCATAAATCATTTCTTACGTATATTGTACCATACAAGAGGCTTCCATCCACCTGGAAAGGAAAAGGACAACTGCTCATGTTTTCATGCCTGGGAATAAAATTAATGCTCTTTTCAAGACTACAGGTAGTTAGAACAATAGTTCATTGTCTGATGGAAAACATGCAGTGCACATAGTTGATTTCAGACTCAGGTATGCTGAATATCTTTGTTTTGGGAGGGAACTCTGGCATGGACCATAGTCTCTCTGAGCCACTGCCAGCCATAAAAAAATAACTAGATAAAAAAGGAGTCAACGTTTGGTCCTAAAGTTCCATGAAAACCCAAATCCTTTTTTCCCCCTTACTTTTAAAGGAACTCTCTAACTGTGGTACCAAACCTTGTCAGCCTGATTGCAAAAAAGAAAGAAAAAGAAAGAAAGAAAGAAAGAAAGAAAGAAGGAAGGAAGGAAGGAAGGAAGGAAGGAAGGAAGGAAGGAAAGAAAGAAAGAAAGAAAGAAAGAAAGAAAGAAAGAAAGAAAGAAAGAAAGAAAGAGAATAATTGACTTTCTCCTAATTATAAGAGGTGGGAGGGAGACTAAATCTGCAGAGTTAGCCCTAAAATAGAACTAGCCCAATTTATAAAAGTGAAGAATACTCCATACACCCATCCCCCAAAATTAAAAATCAAGGTGCTGTTCATACACTGCTTCCCATAACCATTCCCACAACTTCCCTCACATACAGAAACACTTTAATCGTGGTCCTCATGAAATAAAGGTGATAGCAGAGAAGAAATATTGCAGTCAGACTATGAAACACTGGTTCATTTTCACTTCAATCTTGCTCATTCTTTTTTTTTTCCCCTTACCTTTCTCTCCTGCGCACGATCGTCTGAGCTATAGTATATATTTGGTTGGAGGAAAATCATGCAGTTAGAGAATCTAGAAAGAGGAAAGACTGCAAAGGTTGTGAGGAACCTTCGGAGCCATGAGAAACACAGCCTTGGTCTGATACAAGCTGTTCAATGGCTGGTTTCCAAAAGCTGGATGGGAATTTGGTACGTTAGTCAGGGAGCAGTTGATATATGATCATCGGTTGGAGAGAAAGAAAAGGGTTGTGGATAATAAGAGAAACTGCTACCATGAAACTGAAGATCAGTTCTGAGTTTTTTTGTTTTTACTTTCATAGTAAATGTTCCAGGAATTCAGATCCTACTGAGCTGCAGAGAGAAAACTATTTGCCCAAATGCTGACATTTCATATATCCAGAGACAAGCTCCCAGATGAGGAATGAAGACCACCACCAGCCCGCCCTGTAAACAGATTCTCAAGTTCACCCTTTACTGTATGTCTTGCTGGATCATTCTGCAGGCAGCTGCCCCTGCCCCTCAGACTTCCTTTTGGAAGGGACTTCAAAGATGAGGTGGGGCATCATAGCCGTGCAGTGGGCGTGATAGCTCTCTTTTGAAGCAGACAGCACAATCATTTCACAAACCATTACTCTGAGGAATCATCAGAATAATACAAATGGGGAAATGTAGCTGACCAATTAAACGTGGCATCTTAAAATCAAAGAAATGATTGCAGTGGACAGTGGTTCAAGACAGAGCATGAAGGAACGTGGTTTTTCTACATTCAGTACCACCCAGGTCTAGGGAATGAATTTAGAAATTCATTCCCCCAATGGTACATGGAAAATAGAATTTTCCAGGGTTGAAATGCTAAATATATTTTATTTTATTTATTTATTTTTATTAATTAAACTTATATGAGCAGCATGGTGAAGACACTCGCCTCCCATTAGGAAGGTTGAGAATTCAATCTTAGGTAATAGCAGATGTTTCTCTGCTAGGCCACAAAGGAAAAAAATCTACTTCATTCCACATAGGTATCAGGAAGGGCATACAACTAATAAATGCTCAGCTCCAACCAGTTGCCCTCACTCTACCCTGAATTAAAGGATTTTTTTTTCTTTTTACAAGGTTGTAAAAAGAAACAACAATAAATCTGTATGTTGCCCATCTGACTACTGATATAAATAAATTTATAAGTAAGTAACTCTCATTTAACACTAAATATGAATATTCCAATTCAGCCCTAGAAAGGATAGAGGATAGAAGAATGAGCTGATTTTTCCTCTGTGTGAAGAAGGGAAAGAACCACCTCCTTATGAGTAAACAACAGCATCAGACTATGACTACCTGCAGATTCGGTGCCTGCTAAGCACAAAGTCCAGTAATGGGATTCAGCCAGTTCGCATCACTTCAGCAGAACCAGTAGCTAATTTTTTGTTGCCCAGACCCAGAATGGACTTTCGGAAGTGGCATCCACACAGAGAACCGGTTGTTCACATATTTGAATCTCACCATTGAGATCTGAAAAAAGAAGAGAGATGGGAGGAAAGAAGGAAAAGGTCTAGACCAGGGGTAGGCAACCTTGGCTCTTTTATGACTCGTGGACTTCAACTCCCAGAATTCTTCAGGAAGATAACAAAGAGAAACCCACAGAGAAATCACCTGCTAGGTTAACTTGAATAAATAAACTTCTCCAACTTTTTTTAATTATTTGGATGGGCCTAAATTATTGCCCAGATGGATAATTGGTTTCTCATGCAGGAAAGTCTTACACAGAGGAAAGAAAGGGACCAGAGATTACTCCAATAAGGAGTTTCCTATACAGTAGGCCCACAGCTGAGGCTGGAAGAGCTATTCATACTGTTTGTGTGAGAGTACAACACATTTTAAATGTATGTATAAAATTGCTGCTATGGATTTCTTGTTTTTTTAAAGAAAATAATGATAATAATTTAATTTATATGCCACCTGACTCACAGAAACTCTGATTGGTTTACAGAGTTGGCATAGAAAAGAAAAACCTGGATGAAAACAAGAAAAAGGAAGAATCCATCATCATTTCAACCACTTCAGGGCTCTTTGAAATACCAGAAGGATAGAGGCTGTAAGATAGCATGAGGGAACCTCATTTCAAAACTTATGGGAATGTTTCACAGTTAGATTAAATGTTGTTTTTAAATATTTACTTCAAGAGCTACTTAGAATATAGGTAGTGGAAAAAAGTAAGATACTGTCAGGTCCAAAGCCATCATTCTTCTGTAAGAAGCTCAATTCAATCAATTCAGACAAAAAAAAATGCCAAAGGAAAAAAATTAAACTACTTAAAAAAGATAGTTGACCTCAACACAAATGGTCTTCCAATATTGTTTACAACATTGTAAACTGGCAAGTGGGATAAAAAACAATTCAAGGCAAGGTTCCCCTTAGCAATAGAATAGCTAGTCCCAAAGGTGCTTTTTAAAAAAAGACAACTGGTCTTTGTTTTTTCTTGAAGATGTTTAGCTTCTGTGCCCTCAGAGTCACCTAAATAGTGCAAATGGGTGTGGAACCTTCTTGTAACTGCTGAAAGAAGGTTCCACACTCATTTGCACTGTTCAGGTTCACAGATAAACCTCCAAGTAGCCTCAATGGAGAGAGTGCTAGTGACTAGATGATGCAAGGAACGTAAATTCTCCCATCCTTCACCATTCAGTCAGAACTTGAATGAGAAGCGGAACGTCTTCAAGGAAAACCAAGATCCAGTCGCCTTTTGAAAGAATCACCTTTGGGGCGATTATGACCTGGATGACTGAAAATCTCCATAGACATTTAGAACTGCTAGTATAAAAGTCCCAGCAGAAGAAACCATCCATTTCCTTGTGATTTAATGGAAACATGGGGGGGTTGAGGAAGTGCTTTTCATGGGAGAAAGAGAGAAAACAGTGAAAATTGGGGCATTTATGCAATCCTCTGGGTCATCTCATAACTAAATAAGTGCAAAAGGATCACAGTATTCATGAGAATCTACCTTTGGGAGAAAAATCTCACCAAAACTCCCTAAAACACAAATATTTCCATCCAACGGAATAAAAGCGAGTAAAAATTTTACAAGGTAATTTCTTTCCCTGGTGCTTTTTTTTTTTTTTTTTTTTGCTTGCTTTTAGGCAAAAATGTTCACAGCTACAGTGAACAAAAATTGGGTGCTAGTTTTTAAAGTTTCTATATGTTGAATATAAGCAACTGCAAAGGAAACAATCTGGACTACCTAACAGAAGGGCTAGGCCAAAGAGCCAAAGGGAATTGGTCTTTAGACCCAGGCAAAGGAAGAGACCTGCTTCTATTCTGTTGCTTCTGCTCTGCAGCCAACTGCCATAACATAACCATCATTATGCTGGTCTAACTTTTCTTTATTTATGAGAAACAGTGCTTAGAGGTGAAGAAAAACAGAGAGAGAGAAGATAGTACAAAAGCAGAGCAGCTCCTATTTCAGTGGGAAAGTATGAAAGGTCTGCTGGGCAAAAAAAATATATCTGATAATCAAAGCAGCACTGAAAAAAATTCATCTTACTATTGTGTTCTATTTTTGTTGTTGTTAATTGCGAAGTCGTGTCCGACCCGTCATGACCCCATGGACAATGTTCCTCCAGGTCTTCCTGTCCTCTACCATCTTCTGGAGTCCATTTAAATTCACACCTACTGCTTCAGTGACTCCATCCAGCCATCTCATTCTCTGTCGTCCCCTTCTTCTATTGCCCTCAATCTTTCCCAGCATTAGGCTCTTCTCCAGTGAATCCTTCCTTCTCATTAGGTGGCCAAAGTACTTGAGTTTCAACTTCAGGATCTGGCCTTCTAAAGAGCAGTCGGGGTTGATCTCTTCTAGGACTGACCGGTTTGAACGCCTTGCAGTCCAAGGGACTCGCAGGAGTCTTCTCCAGCACCATAGTTCAAAGGCCTCAATTTTTGGCGCTCAGCCTTTCTTATGGTCCAACTTTCACAGCCATACATTGCAACTGGGAAAACCATGGCCTGGACTATACGCACTTTTGTTGGCAGGGTGATGTCTCTGCTTTTTAGTATGCTGTCTAGATTTGCCATAGCTTTCCTCCCCAGGAGCAAGCGTCTTTTAATTTCTTGGCTGCAGTCCCCATCTGAGGTGATCTTGGAGCCCAGAAAAATAAAATCTGTCACTACCTCCATTTCTTCCCCATCTATTTGCCAGGAATTGAGAGGGCCGGATGCCATGATTTTGGTTTTCTTAATGTTGAGTTTCAAGCCACTTTTGCACTCTCCTTCTTCACCCGCATCAAGAGGCTCTTTAGTTCCTCTTCACTTTCTGCCATTAGAGTGGTATCATCTGCATATCTTAGGTTGTTGATATTTCTCCCGGCAATCTTAATTCCAACTTTTGATTCATCTAGCCCTGCCTTTCTCATGATGTGCTCTGCATATAAGTTAAATAGGCAGGGCGACAGTATACAGCCTTGCCGGACTCCTTTTCCAATTTTGAACCAATCAGTGGTTCCGTGTTCGGTTCTCACTGTTGCTTCTTGACCCGCATATAGGTTTCTCAAGAGACAAATGAGATGGTCTGGTACTCCCATCTCTTTAAGAACTTGCCACAATTTGTTGTGATCCACACAATCAAAGGCTTTTGCATAGTCAATGAAGCAGAAGTAGATGTTTTTCTGGAACTCCCTAGCTTTCTCCATGATCCAGCGTATGTTGGCAATTTGATCTCTAGTTCCTCTGCCTCTTCGAAATCCTGCCTGTACTTCTGGTAGTTCTCGATCCACATACTGCTGGAGTCTAGCTTGTAGGATTTTAAGCATAACTTTACTAGCATGTGAAATGAGTGCAATGGTGCGATAGTTTGAACATTCTTTGGCATTGCCTTTCTTTGGAATTGGAATGTAAACTGACCTTTTCCAATCCTGTGGCCACTGTTGAGTTTTCCAAATTTGCTGGCAAATTGAGTGTAGCACTTTTACTGCATCGTCTTTTAAGATTTTGAATAGCTCAGCTGGAATACTGTCACCTCCACTAGCTTTGTTGTTGCTCAGATTTTCTAAGGCCCATTTCACTTCACATTCTAGGATGTCTGGTTCGAGGTCAGTGACCATCTCATTGTGGTTATCTGGGATGTTAAGCTCATTCTTGTATAGTTCTTCTGTGTAGTTTTGCCATCTCTTCTTAATCTCTTCTGCCTCTGTTAGGTCTCTGCCATTTTGGTCCTTTATCATGCCCATCTTTGCATGAAACGTTCCCTTCATATCTCCAATTTTCTTGAAGAGATCTCTGGTCCTCCCTATTCTGTTGTTTTCTTCTATTTCTTTGCACTGTTCATTTAAGAAGGCATTCTTATCTCTTCTAGCTATTCTCTGGAATTCTGTATTCAATTGGGTGTATCTTTCTCTTTCTCCTTTGCCTTTCGCTTCCCTTCTTTCCTCAGCTATTTGCAAAGCTTCCTCAGACAGCCATTTTGCTTTCTTGCATTTCTTTTTCTTTGGGATGGTTTTAGTTGCTACCTCTTGTACAATGTTGCGAACTTCCATCCATAGTTCTTCAGGCACTCTGTCTATCAGATCCATTCCTTAAATCTATTTGTCACCTCTACTGTATATTCATCAGGAATATGATTTAGTTCATACCTGAGTGGCCTAGTGCTTTTCCCTACTTTTTTCAATTTAAGCCTAAATTTTGCAACGAGAAGCTCATGATCTGAGCCACAGTCAGCTCCTGGTCTTGTTTTTACTGACTGTATAGAGCTTCTCCATCTTTGGCTGCAGAGCACATAGTCAATCTGATTTCTATGTTGACCGTCTGGTGATGTCCATGTGTAGAGCCGTCTCTTGGGTTGTTGGAAAAGAGTGTTTGTTATGACCATCGTATTCTCTTGACAAAATTCTATTAGCCTGTGCCCTGCTTCATTTTGTACTCCAAGGCCAAACTTGCCTGTTATTCCGGTTATCTTTTGGCTTCCTACCTTAGCATTCCAATCCCCCATGATGATAAGGACATCATTTTTTGGTGTTAATTCTATAAGGTGCTGTAGGGCTTCATAGAACCGGTCAATTTCATCCTCTTCAGCACCAGTGGTTGGGGCATAGATTTGGACTACTGTGATATTGAATGGTTTGCCTTGGATTCGAATTGAGATCATTCTGTCATTTTGGGGATTGTATCCCAGTATTGCTTTTCCTATTCTTTTATTGACTATGAAGGCTACTCCATTTCTTCTGAGGGATTCTTGCCCACAGTAGTATACCTGATGGTCATCTGAGTTAAATTCACCCATTCCTGTCCATTTTAGTTCGCTGATTCCTAAGATGTCGATGTTCAGTCTTGTCATCTCTTTTTTGACTACGTCTAGCTTGCCTTGATTCATGGATCTTACATTCCAGGTTCCTATGGAGAAAAAATCTTTACAGCATCGGACTTTCCTTTCACCACCAGATATATCCACAGCTGAGCGTCCTTTCGGCTTTGGCCCAGTCGCTTCATTCTTTCTGGCGCTACTAGTACTAGCCCTCTGCTCTTCCCCAGTAGCATATTGGACACCTTCCGACCTGAGGGGCTCATCTTCCAGCGTCATATCTTTTTTCCTTTTAGTACTGTCCATGGGGTTTTCATGGCAAAGATACTGGAGTGGTTTGCCATTTCCTTCTCCAGTGGATCACATTTTGTCAGAACTCTCTGCTATAACCTGTCCGTCTTGGGTGGCCCTGCACGGCATAGCTTATAGCTTCATTGAGTTACGCAAGCCCCTTCGCCACGACAAGGCAGTAATCCATAAAGGGGTGTGTTCTATTACCCACACCCAATTGTTTAAGGCAGGGTGCGCAACCTTGGCAACTTTAAGACTTGTGGACTTCAACTCCCAGAATTTCCCAGCATGACTGGCTATGAATTCTGGGAGTTCAAGTCCAAAGTTGCCAAGATTGAGTACCCCTGCTTTAAAGCAAAACTAGTGAAGCAAAAATAAAGAATTCTGTTGCAATCAAACTAATTATGTTTCGCCACTTTTTTTCTTTTAGCAATAAGTCAAATATATAAAATAAAGAATAAATACTGTAAATAATAGGATATGCTGGAGGGCAGGGAAATAAGACACATATCACTTGAAGGTAAAAAATGTGAAATCAGTTACATTGGATCAGACCACATGTTGTCCATTCAAGCATACTGTTTCCTTCAGATGTTAATTTGAATTCTTTTCGGTAGCTCACAAATAGGATTTGAGGGAATACTGGTGGTTTATCTCCAATAGAACAATTAAAACTTGCTGTACAATTCTTCAAATGTAAATTGATTGGGTTTATATGTAAATAGTGAATGGTTACAAAGGCATAAAAAAGAAAAAGGAAAAATAATCAGATTTCCAGTTAATACCAATAAATCAGTAGGCTATATGGTTTGTATTATCTGAAGATTGTTCCAGTTAGACATAGAAAATTCCTTTGTGGACATTGGGTGAAATGCGTCTTGACTTGGAATGCTATTTTTGATGTTAATTTACCACCAGCTTCCCAAGTACTTAGGAGTCAAGGGCGCAACAGCACAAGGAAACAACAACCAACAACTTAATCCAGCCTTCAACACTCCAATTAACAACTAAAAGCCACACTCAACCAGGTACCACATAAATACTGTGCATAGAGCAGCCTAGTGAACACATATAGAGAAAGGTTCACTGAGAATGGACTCCAGCACAAGTCCAAAAGCTTGGAAGATTAAATCTCTGGTCCCAGTGACCAACTCAAATTGGATCATGCAACATTAACCTGCAACATTAACCTGGGACATGTATATTTTGTTAGGAAGCTAAGTTAAATGGACCAATAGTCCACTGATTTGGCATAAATAAAATTGAAATACAGCAGTCCATAATTTAATATTTAGATAAAGAATTGATTCATTAAAATTTTAGACCCTTGAGTCTGTTACGATGTTCTCTTTTATATTTAAAGTTCTTCTCTCCAAGAATTTGGGACCTCTTCCTTCATCAGATTCTGACTCTAAATCCCAATTTACAAGAAGGTTATGAAGCTGGAACTGTTTCACTCTTTCTTTTCTTAGACCTTCATGGTGGGAACCTCAGAGCAGCTTTAAGGGAAGCAGAACTTTTCTTGGGCCATTTATGTAAACATTTCTCTGCATCTTCTTCAGAGTTTGTCCTCAGTTTCAGCACATCTTGAATCTCACTTTCTGAAAAACCACAAAAAGATTCTTCATCTAAATCCTCATAAAATGTTTTAGCCATTTTGGCTTGCAAAATAATATAATAATTTTGGCTTGCAAAATTATCCAAGCTAAACTGTCACAGCTATCATCAGATGATGAAGATGTTCCCATAGGGATTAGTCTATGGAATACTGTGGATTTTCTCTTCCCTGAAAGGTTGTGCTGCAAGCCAAAGGGATCCACACTACCAGCAGATTTGCTATGCATTGAGCACCTGAAGGGTCTCCTGGATCAGCGGAGGATGTAATTATTTGACACAACAATAATTGACTTACTATCTTAATTCAAGATTGTAGCTATAGAACTTCATAACTTCTGTAAGTGAAGCATTTGCCAACCTATAGAAATATAATCGCTATCCATAGTAACCCTTTTTTTAGATACGAGGGAAATTGGGAAATAAACCTCCATTTGGTTATCAATGACAGATATTCGCAGATACAGAACTTTTATTATACACATTAGAAAACTACAACATTACATTACTTTTGACATAATCGCCATTCAAATTGAGGCACTTTTCATAATGACTTACAAGGTTTGAAATTCCTTAGTAGTAGTCACTTGGCACCAAATCTGGGTTATGGGGGGGGGGTGATCAAAAACATCCCAATAGAACTGCTTCAAAAGTTCTTGGTGTGTCTAGCGGTGTGTGGGCGAGCATTATCATAAACCAACACCACACCGGAAGTCAGCATGCCCCGACTCTTGTTTTGGATGGCTCATCTGAGTTTTTGTTATGTTTCACAGTAGACTTCTGAATTGATGGTCTAACCATGCTTCATGAACTTCACTAGCAGTACTCCTTTGGCATCTTCACATTTGGCAGAATTTTCTATGGCACCACTTCCGGTGTAGTGTTGGTTCATGATAATACTCACCCGCACACCACTAGACACACCCAAGAACTTTTGAAGCAGTTTCATTGGGATGTTTTTGATCACCCCCTCCATAGACCATATTTAACACCAAATGACTACTACTAAGGAATTTCAAAACTTGTAAGACATTAGGACAAGTGCCTAATTATGTCAAAAAGTAATGTAATGTTGTAGTTTTCTAATGTGTATAATAAAAGTTCTGTATCTGTGAGTATCTGTCATTGATAACCAAACAGTGGTTTATTTCCGAATTGCCCTCGTACTATAGGACAAAAGAATATCCAACTGATGGCCTTCCAAATATTACTGATTTTTAACTAGTCTTCTTTGTAGCTTTGCTAGAAGCTAATGGTAGAAAAATTCAACATTTTTGTACATCAATTCGTAATAGGTAGAAAAAAATGATAGAAATGAAGAACATTACACTAGAATGTATTGTTATTCCTGCAACAATAGGATAACATTATATAAAACCTATTCTTCCTACATCTGCCAGTTCTACATTATCAAAGAATGACTGGCAAGAATTTTATTCTTTGTGAAATTACAAATATTTGCCTACTAACCTTCTGTCTTTTTCATGTTGACCAATACTCTGACATAAAGAAATGCAAAAAGTACACTTCAAAATTCATAAGCATTTTAGTGCCCATTTCTTCTGTTGTACTCATTTGAGATTACAACACTTCTCTTTGCATATACCATTTGTGCGAGTCCTTTTTAATTTGCACATTCATTGATGTATTTGAGCTTGTAAATTGTATCTAAAAATATTGGTATGTCAATATGTTGGATATATATGCTCAGTTTTATGCTGTTTATTCATGAGAACCTAAATATATTTCTTCATATATATGTTCTGCAGTTGCATATTCTTCAGACTGCCTTTAATTCTCAAACACAGAGAAAGAAATAGCGTGCTTAGGTTTAGCTGTTCCTTTTACTGTTGACATTAGATATAATGGAACACAAAGTGGTATCATTGTAAGACTGTGATATTCTCACACATATTAAATAACCTTTTACAGAACACAACATATTATAAAATAATGGAAAATAAACTAGCAAAAACTTCAGCAGGTTGCCAGTGCTACAGTTACAAAATATCTTCCTAATTTATTTATTCCTCCTTTTAGAATACTGTAATTATTAGGGATGTGGCTTTTTTATGCGGGCCAGTGCTATGTGCAACAGAGTGTTGCATTTTTAATTATTATAACATTAAATGGCTTTAATTGCCGCCACTCTGTTGTTTCCAGGGCACTTCCATAACATTTATTGGGGAGGGAGGGCATAAAGGCCAAAGTTTATTTATTTTTACAACCTGTAATAAATCAGGACGTGAATACAATAGCAACTGGCTTGATGTTTTGGGCAGCAATTGTGTTATACACAAACTACATATTATTCCTACTCGATAAGTGATGTGAAGAGCAAAATTGAAGTCCTGCACAAAATGGGATTGTCTTACTTAATAACAACAGATGCTCAGAGCAATGGTATTTGAAAAGAGCTCTGTAGGCTACTAGTTATTAAATGGCAGGACATTTGGCACCCTCTAGCTGGATAGCATTTGAAAAACATCAATGATAAGGAGATAGCAAGAGAGAAATTTAGCTCATCTGTGTTATACATTGCAAGACGTATCCCATACAGAGGGAAGCAGTGGGATGGGGAAATAAGGAATAAAATGCCAAAGGGAAATTTGGAAAATATATTAAAAATACTAAATACTCTGCTCCAAAGCAAACAAACAAAAACCAACTTAAACTCCGGCAGCAAATTTCAATCCTTTTTATTAGAAAATGAATTCATCCATTGACAGCTATAGAGCCACTTTAACTGGCCAGTATTAACTGTGAGGCATACTTAAGGGGCACCTCAGTGGATTTGGGGGGATTATGCTACTGTTACCAAATGAAAATAGCAAACACAATAATCTCTTTTGCCAATTTATTTATTAAGATTTAGGTGCCGTCCAATTCCAACATGACTCTGAGCGGCTCACAAGATTGAACAGAAATGAGTCAAAATACAGATATCATCTTGTACAGATAAACAAGATGATATCCAAACTGCTCAGTACAGACATGAACAATTCAGGGTCAGTTGAATATTTGAGTAGCCCATAGCATATGTGAGTGTATTCCTCTTCTATTTATAAAGCTTCCTAGTAGATTTTCTAGTGCTGGTGGCATAAAGATTTTCCAGAGATTCTCAAATTAGCACTAGAATTCAGGGGTTCTCAACCTTGGCAACTTTAAGACTTGTGGACTTCAACTCCCAGAATTCCTCAGCCAGCTTTGGGAGTTGAAGTCCACAAGTCTTAAAGTTGCCAAGGTTGAGAACCCCTGCGACTAGATAATAGGTCTTCCCTTCCCTTCCTCCTCATAGAAGGATTCATTCTGCTGTAAGTTTTATGTTAGTAAAATATTAATATAATTTTATGTTAAGATAAGGAATTATAATAGATGCTTGGTCCTCTCCAACCTTAGTTGTTTGCTTGCAGACATGTCATTATCCAATTAGGTAACATCAGTACTAGTGAGCATAGAGTTTGGTTCCTGTTTATATACAGTAGCTTCCCCTGCCAGTGTTGGTGGAAGTGTGGCTTTCTTGGTAATAGTTCCTTAATTACCGATTTACTTTCTGCCTGATCGTCTGGTGCTAATCTCTGCTTATCTGACTGTAGGCTGCTGGAGTCAATGCAATCTGATCTTTTTGGAACTACCAAGGGAACAAACACCCACCCATCATTATTGGCAGGAAAAGCTACTTTATATAAACAGAGAGCAAATTTCAGACTCACTAGCACTAATGATGTTACCTAATTTGGTAATGAAACATCTGCAAACAAACAAACAAGCAAACAGCTCAGAGGGTATCAGTGATTCCACAGTTCAATCCTGAGCTACATATATTCTTTCTACTGGAGGTACTTATATCATACATCCTTAACAATGATATTACAAATAACAGCATTGAAATTAAGAGAGCATTGTTGTTTGTTCCAACGTGACAGACTGGAACTTGCGTGGGTGGTCACTTTCAGCTGTATATTAGACCATATGGTACAAGCTGACTTGGATCTAAGCTAAAGCCTAATTATGTATGAATTAATAAAATCAAGCCATGTCAGTCTGGTCTTTTCTTCTGGTATTCTGCCAACCCCTAAGTGAGTGATTTTCTTTCTTGCTCACCTAAAATGATTTTCAGTTCATTCCTGAAAATTCCTGCATAACTTTATCCTTAACAGCCTTTAATCATTTTCTTTTTCTTGTTCAGTGTTAAATTTTAGATCTGAACTCTTAACATGCCATTTGTGATTCTCCCAGGTAATATTCTTATTGCCATTCTATGGATCTCCTGAGTAACTTCATACGTGAACATATATATGAAGCATGAAAATCTGGCCGTCATTAAATTCTTGGAGCAAGGTATAGTCAAACTCTTCTTGGCCTCAATCAGAAACAGCTCAAAATTTACAAGCTGATGCAGGGACTGCTTGAAACAAATTGTTATCTGGGGATTCTGGCCCAATTGCTAATATGCCCAATATTTGCAAAGCAAAGTGCCAAATGTATGAGCCTAATCACAATGTTTTCTGAGAATTGTGGCTTAGGATCTAACTGCCCACAGGGACTTATCCCTAGTCCAAAAGAAAACAGAAAATAAGAAATCAATGGATGAAATCATACGTGTGTGTGCATATATGTATTTATAGCCAGAGATCAAAAACATTATACAATAGCTTGAAATAAGTGAAAGCAAGAAAAGAGAAGATGTTGGGCATTTTAAAATCTAAGCAATAGCCAAGCAGAGATCAGATGTAAATCTACCAAATCATTTAATTTTAGTCAGTACTTTGATCAAGATATTCTTATACAAGCTTCAACAGAAGAAAAACCAGATTGCAGGTGCCAAAGGGCATTAAGCATATACTGGGGACCATGCAGCATTGCAGTTATTTATTTAATTTGTGTTCCTTCTAAAGCTTTTAAATCCTTATTCACACAAAGCTGTGCACCATGGAGTAAAAGGCTTAGCACCTTGGCCTTAAATAATTTAGCTGAAGCAGGGACAAAGTGATTGTTTCTGCAGCTAGCAAATTAGTTTAAAGCAGTGTTTCTTGATCTCTGCAATTTTAAGATGTATGGGCATTAAAGATGGCATGCTTAGGGAATCCTGGGAGTTGAAGTCCACAGACTTAAAGTTGTCGAATTTGAGAAACACTAGATTATAGTGTAAGAGGTCTTTTGAGTTTGAACAGCAGTATTTTTTGCTTGCTTCTTCCAGGCTGGAAATAACCAGAAGATGATTCCAAGAAAATGGAAATCCTTCACTTCTTCATTATGGATGTCATTAATCTTTCAATTATGATTGTAGCTAGTACACTTTTCAGTAAACAGAGTTGTATTGGTTTGGGAAATAATAATGCTTAATTTTTCACTACTGCAATTAACTGCTAGTTAAGGGAATTAGCCAATAATAAATGGCTGCATTATTAGGGTACAAAAAATGGACATAGCTTTGTTAGCCAATGGAGAATGCAATTCAATGTTTTGAAAAGATTTGAGTAACTGATTTAATATAGAATTTGTACAGAGGGAAGCAAGTATGCAACCTTGTTTGACTCCCATTTTGATGAAGATTGGATTATGAAGACATTTTTATGTAATCTAATAATTAATCAAAATGATCAGCAATCCATATTAACAATTATATCCATAGTCTCTTCCCAGATAGTCAGTCAAATGACATATTCAAATCAATGAGGCAGCATAAAAAAAAAACCTGGAATATTTCTCGGCAACGATGAACAAGTTCTAAAAACCAGTTTGCTGCGCTGTAAGGATGTTGTCTAGGATTAATCAATATTTTCCAGAGGTGTCTCATATATAACTTGTTCAAATGGCTAAAGGGGTACAAATTAGATTCTCTTCTTAAAAATTGGGACAGTTATTGATTGATCAAGGTCTTTTGGCATTTAAATGGAGTGGTTCATATAGAGAAATAACATAGCTATTACACAATTCCATGCATATAAATTGACTTTTAGAAAAGCAACGGGGATCAAGATCTTTCTTCACCCTGCAGCTCTATTATTCTGTACAATGAGTTTAAATATTTCAGAGATTGACACAAGAGATAAATCAGGTAAATAATTGTTGCCTAATTCAAACAACTAGGAAATGGCATTACTACATGGAGTTCAAAATTTTGTATCCATGCCTTTGATGAAATTAGTCATGCTTCCCACAGAAGGATCTCTAAGAGAAGAGTGGGACATAAGTTGCCAACATTCAATGGAGATACCTAACTTTTACAGACTTCTTCCAAGTAACCATCTGAGCCTTCTGTTTTGTTTTGTTTTTCAAAAATATATTCCTATATTAAGTTTTCAAAGCAAATGTAATGTCCCACTAAAGGCCTGTTGAATTCAATTTATCCCTAGTTTCAACACAATCATGACTTAAACATGTCTTAGATAGGAAGTGTGTCTGCTTATTTATCTGTTATGGCATTCTGATGACACTGATCATTTATTATAAAATGCATAGTGATTCCCACCATTCCTTGCATGTTAAGTGGACTGTTGAGAGATTATAGGATAATTTAAAAAATTGAGAAGAATGCTCTCTGAAGCTCAGTAGATCATCTTACTTGGGAAATCCTATTTGAAATAATTTTATTCATGAAATTTGATGTGATCTGCAGATTGAAGAATTATAGTCCAATTTCTTTCTGGGGTGAGTGAACTGGATCACTATCAGGATGAAAAATCAATCTTAAATTCAATAATCCTGTTAAATAGGCTTTGAGATAGTAATAATCAGTTTTGCTAGTACCTCTACTATTCCAGAAATGTAGTTTCCTTTATAATCTCCTTAAATAAGTCAGTTTAAAATAATGGATGTCTTAGCAAGAAATCCAAGAAACGGTCTCAAAACAGCTATCATTGGACTTTGTTTCATGATCTATAAGGCATTAAATAAGGATTTATTAATAATAAACATTGATATACTAAGTCCAACATAGGGTACCATACCTAACAGAGAAATGTTTTCACATAATTTGGCTGAATGTAAGATATTGAACCCACTTTGGACTTGAGCATTCTCCAGGCCACATCCAGCCTATACTGAAAGGTAGTATAACATTATCCCTTAAGGTTTCACATTCCCAAATCTCTTGTAAAAGAAGTATATCAAATTTATTTAGTAAACTTATAAAGCAAATTAATTTATATGAAATAATTGTGTGAATGGATGAACTCCAATGTAATCTCCTAATGTAAAGTACTATTTAATTGAATCATATAATTCACAGCAATTTTAAACTCATTTTTAACACCTCCAAGTCAGAATTGAATCTTAGCAACTACCTTAGCAACTATTCTTGCAGTTTTGGCAATATTTTTCAGAATACTTTGCCATAGCCTTCTTCCTAGGGCTGACAGAGAATGACTGGCTCAAGGCTATCATAGTGTCCCATTTTTTAACCCACTATCTTAATCACTGTATCAAACTCCAAGTTTCTTGGTGATGCAGCCATTATAATTGAATGGAAAAGATAGGATCACTTTTGATGAGATGGGTAGCATACAAGTTTGAGAAAGAAGAAAGAAAGAAAGAAAGAAAGAAAGAAAGAAAGAAAGAAAGAAAGAAAGAAGGAGGGAGGGAGGGAGGAAGGAAGGAAGGAAGGAAGGAAGGAAGGAAGGAAGGAAGGAAGGAAGGAAGGAAGGAAGGAAGGAAGGAAGGAAGGAAGGCAGTCATAGTTCCCATGATAGAGAGATTATGACAGAGAATGCTTGGGGAAAGAACAACTCAATTATTACTTGATTATTAATAACGTTCATTGCTTTGAATTTGGATATTATAGATTGAAAACTCATTTTCCAAAGTTTCTCTTTACCAATCTTATTGCTCTGATTCTATTTTTTTCTACACTATCACTTCCTTTTCACCCTGACCCAAGATAAAAGCTATGGCTAAGCTTACAGAAATGTTAAAAGTCTGAATGAGATGCAACTTGAAATAGACAAGTAAAAATGGTATAAAGGAAAAAGGAGGATCATCAATAACAGATTGTGTTGTGAGGTTTAGCTTAAAACAAAAACCTTCTTCTTTTGAAGCAAAGCCCATTCACCTTTTTGGTAAACTCACCCTAGTTCCATTTACTAGGTTGTCTTGAGCAGCAAAAATTTTTAAAAAGCATAAGTTGCAGTTAAAGAATAATATTCTATTTCTGAAGCAAAGTTTAAAGATTCTTTGGTGGATCAAGATCAAGCTTCCCTGTCCTTGTTTTAAGCTTACTATGGCTCACGCGCAGATTTCAAACTTTTCAATGCAGAGGAATAGAATTAAACTGTAAGTGTGTCACCTAATAAAGTTTGCTTAATATTTTTTCATGCAAATCACACGTTACTTTGGTTTGAAAAAAGAAACTACAAACCTACAAACTGCAAACCTATTTATGTGTCTCTGACAATAAATCCCACTGAACATTGCTAAGTAAACATGCAAATGATTGTGCTGCAGGGTAAAAAAAATGCAAAGAAAAATCAACAATGCAAAAATATAGTAATTGCAACAGGAAAATGAGATCAGTTGACCTAACAGAACATGCTTTTGTTCCGAAAAATTGCTCTCTGTTTCTTGGGTGGTTATGTGCTTTAGTTCATGAGTGCATTTCAACTGCTTTTTAAGCAGAAAAGTGAGACAAAAATATTTCTAAGGAATGAGTAAATGTCTGAGTCTATATCCAGTTCAAAAATAGAGTCATATGAAGGGAGAACAGGACTTTAGCAGTTATCTATCAACAGTTGGAACTAGGCCTCTAACTAAAAGATCCAGACCAGTGGTAGTCAACCTTGGCTCTTTTACGACTCGTGGACTTCAACTGCCAGAATTCCTGAGCCATCCCTACTATGCTTTATTTCTGATGTAGCAATTATTTCTAGGATGCATTCATAAGTAGAAAATGCACAATAGCATGATTTGATTGCAGTTACCTGTGGCCTCTTTTAGAATATTTTTCCTTCCATTCAATTGTATCTGATATTTGGAGACTACTTGAATGAGTCCTTGCAGTTTTCTGAGCAAGTTCCAGAGGTGATTTGCCACTGCCTTCTTAGACAGAGTTGGAGGGAACTTTCTAGGTCATCTAATCCAACCCCCTGCTCAAGCAGGAGACCCTATACCATTTCTGACAAGGGTCTGTCCAGTCTCTTCTTGAAAGCTTCCAGTGATGAAGCACCCACAACTTCTGAAGGCTAGTTGTTCTGTTGATTTATTGTTCTCACTGTCAGAAAATTTCTCCTTATTTCTAGGTTGACTCTCTCCTTGATCAGTTTCCATCTATTGTTCCTTGTCTGGCCTTTGGGTACTTTGAAAAATATGTTGAGCTCCTCCTCTCTGTGACAGCCCCTCAAACACTGGAACAGATGTCACCCCTGATTCTTTTCTTCACAAGACCAGCCATATCCAGTTCTTGTAACGATTCTTCATATGTTTTAGCCTCCATTCCCTGAGCATTTTTGTTCTTTTTCTCTGTACTCTTTCTAGAGTCTCAACATCTTTTTTATAATGTGGTGACCAAAACTGGATGCAATATTCTAGGTATGGTCTTACTAAGGTTTTATAGAGTGGTATTAGTACCTCATGTGACTTTGATTCAATCCCTCTGTTGATGCAATTTAGGATTGCATTGGCTTTTTGCGCTGCTGCTGCACACGTCTTCATAAGGCTGAGAGAGAGGGATTGGCCTGAAATCACCCAGCTGGCTTTCTGCCTAAGGCAGACTAGGACCCCCAATCTCATGGTTTCTAGTCTGATGCCTTAGCTACTATATCAAACTGGATCTCTTTAGAATGAAACATTGCCTCCTTTCTGGCAATACATAGTAGCCTTGACTTATTTCTGCTGGTTTGAAGAGTAAAACTCTTCTATACTATGCATTTATTAGAGTAGATCCTTATTAAACTAAGCAATGGAATAGGTTTTTGAGGGTCAATGTGCTTGTAAGAAGGCATTTAGAGAATAAACTTTAGAATAGAACTGAGTTTTTAAGTATAAAAACTTGGAGTTTCATCCTCATGTGTTTCTCATTCATGTACATTTTGAAATACTGAAATACTAGCCCTGCAGAAAAAAAAGTATTCCTTGCATCATCTGAATCCCATTGTTTCCTGTGTATAACCTATATCTGTCTCACATAACTTTTATAGTTGAGTATTCATGAAACATATCCTGAAATGAGCAGAGCCTACAGATTTCAAGTAAACTAGCAATAATGATGATGATGATGGTGATGATGAACTATTCCTTAATTTAGATTTCATTACAATGGCAAAACTTAGGTTTGATTATACTTTTTCCCTTAGCTAAAATTACTAAATATAAACACATTTTGCAAATATTGGCAAGCATCTTGAAAGCCACTACATGTGGTCAGTATTTTAAAAAGTATATGTAGCAGAAGAGCACGCAGAGCTGGGAATGGAGTTAGGCACAACATCAGTGTGGAATCATCACATTCCCACAAGTGTTCCCAGTCCAACTCCTTGGGAATTTCATTGACCCTTATCTAGCACCAATGAAGCGCTGACGTTTAGTTTATCAGATTCTTGTGTATGTACTTGAATAAATCTTCTATGCTGCAGCCTAATCTGCGGTCCTGATTCTTTGTGCCTGACATTATATATTCAATGCAGTGATGAGTCATAATTTCTTAAAAATTAAAGTTCAGCAGTTAATTAAATTTTGCCTACCATCTCTACTTTGTACAGTTCTAAAAGTTACAGGAGAAAGATGAATATTAGCTTAATTGTGGTTCTGGAAATTTTAAGACAAAAAATAATACAGTCAGCCATAGGACTGACTATGAAGTTAGAATAGAATAGAATAGAATAGAATAGAATAGAATAGAATAGAATAGAATAGAGCTGGAAGGGACCTTGGAGGTCTTCTAGTCCAGCCCCATGCTCAAGCAGGAGAACTTATACCATATCAGACAAGTGACTGTCTAGCTTCTTCTTAAAAATCTCCAGTGATAGAACACCCACGATTTCTGGAGGCAAGCTGTTACACTGGTTAATTGTCCTCACTGTCAGGAAGTTTCTCCTTAATACCAGGTTGCTTCTCTCTTTGATCAGTTTCCAACTATTGTTTCTCTGGTGCTTTGGAGAATAATTTGACCCCCCTCTTCTTTGTGGCAGCCCCTCAAATACTGGAACACTGCTATCATGTCTCCCCTATTTTTTCTTTTCTTTAGACTAACCAAACCCAAGTCCTGCAGCCGTTCTTTGTATGTTTTAGTCTCCAGGCCATTGATCATCTTAGTTGCTCTTCTCTGAATTTTTTTTCCAAACTCTCAACATCTTTTTTGTGATATGATGACCAAAATTGCCTGCAGTATTCCAGGTGTAGTCTTACTAGGGTTTTATAAAGCGGTACTAATACTTCGTGTGATCTTGATTCTATGTATCTGTTTATACAACCCAGGATTGTATTAGCTTTTTTTGGCTGCTGCTGCACACTGCTGGCTCATAGTCAAGTGATCGTCCACTAGGACTCCAAGGTCCCTCTCACAATTGCTGTTTTTAAGCCAGGTCTCACCTAATCTGTACTTGGACCTTTGATTTTTCCTGCCTAAATATAAAACTTTGTTTTTCTCCATATTGAAACTCATTTTGTTGGATAGAGCCCATTGTTCAAGTTTGTCTAGATCTTTTTGGATCCTTGCATATATTAAAAGTGCAGTGGAATTTTTTTCTATTTTAAAGATATTTTACTACTTCAAATGTTACCTTGCATATACTTACTTAGCCTGGTAACAGTATTGCACATTTGTCTGTCAAAAAAATCAGAAAATCAAGTCTCTTTTTACTAATTATTTCATTCTTTCATTCTTCTGCATTGAACATTAGTATCTGTGTACTAGACAACCTAGGAAATACTATTTTGTAAACACGTGGTGCTATATAGCCAAAGTTTGAGTTTCCAGGACACATATTATGATATAGGAGTATAATTTTGAACACTTATATTCATGTCTAACTAAAGTTCTTTTGTGTTCTAGGTTCATTTTTGAAGATGATTAAGGGAGAGGCAACCCCATTTAAACGATGCCATTTTCATTGTGTTATTTGTTTGAGTTACAGAAGCACTAAGTTTCAAGATCCAATATCTACAAAAGGAACTGTATCTTCCAGGTATTATTGCATTATGACACTCATACCTTAACTAGGGCTTCTGAAAATTGTAATTCAGTGATATTTGGAGGAGAATTTCCAAGTTCTAAAGCCAAAATTTTAAAACCCCATGTAGTTCAGTCAGGAAAAAAAACCACTCTTAACCAATGTAGGGGTGCCACCATCCAGAAACAGAAAATTGCTACTTTGGAGAAGACTTTTAAAATATGCTTCTAGGAAAATAGAGAGAATAGAGCTGGAAGGGACTTTGGAGATCTTCTAGTCCAGCCCCCTGCTCGAGCAGGAAAAACTACAATCTGAGGTCATTAGAATGACACAGCTCTTTTCTATCTGCAGTATATTCCAAGAACTACATAAGTATAGAAGGCATATGCAAGTGTTATCACAATTGGGCAAGAGACTTCATGCTACACTATGTCGTCCTTTCCCTTGAACCATTTTGTCTCCATATCTAATTAAGTGGAAAAAATGAAATAAATAATGCAAAATTGTTCTGCAGATCTGCCCTCTGAAACCCTGAAAATCACATTATCCCTTCTTGCATTTGATTCCCTGTTGGTTTTCCTTGAAAAGAAAGCATTGAAAAGCACTTGAATATTTTTGAGATATAGTATTAATGTTAAAGTATCAAATTTTCATTTTAACCAATATATGGTATAATACAGTCTAGCTCCGTGGTGGCGAACCTATGGCACGGGTGCCAGAGGCGGAACTCAGAGCCCTCTCTGTGGGCACGTGCACCGTTGTCCCAGTCCTAGGCCTTCAGCTGAGTTTTATGAAACCTTTTCGCTTTAGGCCTCCGCCACCGTGTACAAAAAAAAAAGAGGTTCAATCAATCAACCATTTTCAACTTCTCACGGGAAAAAAAATCTTGCAAAGTTGGAATTGATTGATTGAACTTTTTAGTCCCACCCAGTCTGCTGTTACCTCCACAGCCACAGCCACCTAATGGGCCACATCCACCCGGCACCTGATGATGCATAAGTGGGTTTTGGGTAGCAGTTTGGGCACTTGGTCTCTAAAAGGTTCACCATCACTGGTCTAACGTCTCAAGTGTAGTGTAGCAAATCTTGGCACATGTGCAAGAACCAGGTCTGGCCTAATTGTCTTTTTCCCCCTTGCAATTTAGGAATAACACTGTACAAGTTCTTTCCAAATCTTTGTTCTTCTGAATTACTTTTCCTTGGTTTATCTTTCCTACTGATAATTTTCTTATAGAGCACATTACACTATATTCACATATAAAGTAGTGATTGCCAGTTTTTAGAATATTTTCTTACCAAACCCCTTGTAGTGAACCTAGAATGGAGAAGCACAGATCATTACACACCCTTTTCTCAAATATCAACCTGTTATAGAAAGAAACAGTCTTTGACAATGCTTCTATTAGCCAATTTTCTATGAACTTCAGTGAAGAATAGCAAAAAGATTTTTTATGAACACTTCATGAGACCCTGTACTCTTTGATCTGTTTGAAGTGTTGAGTGTGGTTGTATCTGTGTTACAGTGTCACATGGATTTAAAAACAGTGCCCTTTAAAAGTGGTACCACCTGTACTGTTTTAACATGTGTTTTTGTAGCAAAGGGAAACTAATGTAATGTATTTTTATAACTCCTTGAGCCATCATTCTAATCTATAATCACTCTGGGAAACAAGGTTGTAAATTGGTTGTTTATACTCTTTCCTGAAATAATGGCAGATAATGCTCCGAAAAAGAATGTGAAAAAGGTATCTAGGAGTCCAGTTTGTTCATAGCACTCAGGGAGTGGGTAAAAGGTACAGCAAGGATTGAACTAAGGCCTACACTGGAATTGGGTGGCAGTGACAAAATGTCAAACTTAGGGAGGGAAAAATACTGAAAAGGATCGATCAATGGGCAAGAACCTAAGGGACACCACATACATCCTAGATCTTAAATGGGGTAAAAAGTATGGAGTTTGGACTGTAGCCCAGAAAATTGTCCGTTTTTCCTATTCTATCTAAACGCTTTTCATTTTTTTCCCCAATTTGCTCTTCCATGGCATCCCACCTCAAAGGGTGAAAAAACTGGATTGGCCTTACAATATGTTCTGGCATCCTGATAACATTTCAGCATTTCTCCTTCAGTGTGACTTGTATGGTTATATTCTCGACTTTTAAACTGCTTGGGAAGTGATATTATTACTTAAATAATTTTGCTTACTTAACTATTTCTTAACAAAATATAAAAAGAACTTTTGAGCTGCCTATTTCTTAATTTCTTAATTTCACCATTCTGCCATCAGGAAATAACATAGAAAAAGAACACTCTGTTTTTTATTCGAAAGTACGTAATTGGGTATTTGCAGGAGTGGTAAATAAGTAACATCCTTTACTTACTTACTTACTTACTTACCTATTTACTTACTTGCATACATACTTACACAGTCTTCAACATAACTTTTCTCCATCAACTCTGAGCCACTTATGAAACCTCAATACTGTAATCATGGTTAAAAGCACAAACATTAAATATAACATTACAACCTCAGTTACTCATCCCCACTAATACATGAAGCCCTTCTTCAAGAGAACCTTAGTTTTATAAAGGCATTCTTTCTCAAGCAAATAGTAACTTCTTGTGAATTGGTTTACCTGTTTTTTTTTTCTTATACCCAGAAATATCTACTATTATAACAAGATAGAAAACTTGAAAAAATCTTGAATGTACAAATACGCCTATAGTTTTTTTTGGGGGGGGGGGAACTGTCAACTTTATGGCATTATTTGAAGCAATTTTTGCTTTGCTGAAATATTTTGTACACTCATGCCACATATATGTTTCTTCATTTATAATTATATTCTGAAAAGTAATTAGGCAAACGCAAAAACTGTATTTACAAACTCTGTTGAATATTTTTTCTGTCCTCATATTAATATTTTTTGAAAGACTCTCAAAATCTGTATATATTTTCATGCACAGTTTTCCAACAATGCACATTTTGATCTATATGTTTTTGTAAAGTTGATGTTTATGTATTATTTTTTTTAAAAAACACACAATTTTATTTTGGATGTAGCAGTGACTTCTATTTTATGTAAATATTGGGCTGCTACAATTTTCTATAAAGAACACCAAAAAGAGAACAATTTATTCTAGCCCCCTGTCCTTAAAATCCAGGATAACTGCCCAAATGTGTAGACACATCTTAAGTATTTGGGACACAAATTGTGCTGGGCCACTCTGATTTCTGAATTGTTCTGGCAAGGAGGATGAATGTCTCAGAGGATAATCTGTTTATCACAACTGTCATTTTTACAATTTGTGTTTCTTATTGCATGAAACATTTTAATGGGATTAGAAGATAATGCTTTTGTTTATCTCAGCTGCAATCTCCTTGTAATAAACTGAAAAATAGTTAAATTTTGACTCCATCTCTCCTGGTAGATTTATAGAGCTGCCACATATATTTAAAGAGATGGAAAGGAAATGGCCATAACATTTAGTATTATGCAGTTGTCTTGTGTCACTAATTAAGTTGTTGAAGTATTGAGAGCCATGTTTGTCAATAAAAGATGATAAAAGTCCAAGCTTCAATGTTTTCATAATAACATTTAATAGACAACAGTTTGACACCTTCTCATAGGAAGATCACAAAACTAAATATTAATGAAAAGACCAGGTAAATTCAGAAACATATTTTTACTTTATATACATATTTATTAAAATATTTGGAACTCAAAGAATGATGGCAGTAACAGAACATAATTTTGGTATAATAAAGAGAGTTTTGCTATACATTATAGTAACTACTGTTTTCTCAAGTACTCCCAGTCTCAGGGGCATAGGCATTATGCATATAATAATAACACTTTACCATATATTTCCTTTAGTATCATAGATAATTTATGTTTCTAAATGGGTGCATTAACTGCTCTATCAAGAATGTCTTAGGCATACAAATCAGACATTGGAAAGGTAGCTGTAGAAGGGCAATTATGTTTCTACACATTTTGACAAGTTTAAAAATTCATGAAGATTTGAACCTGTATTCTCAACTTAAATGTCATCTATTAATTGTTGTATCTCTAAGTCACGGTTTGTACATCATTAATTAAAAGAGGAGTTCAAACATGTCATGAAATAGAAGAGTCAGCTTTCAAAGCTGCCCTCAGAGCTGTGATGTTAGAAATCTGAGAAGTGCCTGAATATATATTCTAATTTATTAATTAATATTTTAATTTATACCCCATATTTCTAACAAAAAGTAATTCCAAGAAAGGTTGCCCAGTGTAGATGGAAAATGCACATTCCAAAGGCTGCCCAGTGTAGATGGAAAATGTACCTACCTTTTTATCTTGGTTCATGATTTGAATAATAGAATAAGATTTGAAAGGGACCTTGTTGGAATATTCATGAACAGGAAGAGTCATGTGGTAACTCAGTCAGCCAATGTGAAGAAAGTGCTACTGAGTCTGTGCAAAAAGAGTATTGAGTTAGGAGCTGGATTTCCAGTCTCAAGTTTTTTGTCTGTGGTCTGTCTCTGTAAAAAGTCTTCATTAAGCTATGTTGCTGTAAAGAAGAATGGTATTGTAAATATTTTTATATAAATATAAAGTTATTTGAATCAGCTAAATGCAGTCAACTGTAAGAGCTTCTGATTTATTTTTCACCAATTAGAGAAATAAAAATTCTCTAACAGACCTTCTAGTCAAATCCCCTGCTCAAGCAGGAAACTTATACCATTTAAGACAAATGGTTATCAAATTTCTTCTTAAAAACCTCCAGTATTGGAGAACCCACAACTTCTGGAGGCATGTTCCACTGATTAATTGTTCTAACTATCAGGAAATTTCTCCTTAATTCTAGATTGGTTCTCTCCATCTATTGTTTCTTGTCTTGCCTTCAGGTGCTTTGGTTAATAGATTGACTCTCTTCTTTACAGCAGCCCCTTAGATATTGGAACACTACTATCATGTCACCTCTAGTCCTTTTCATTAAACTAGATCAGGGCTTTTCAACCAGTGGTACGGTACCACCTGTGGTACATTGGCACCTGGCAGGTGGTATGCGACCATCCTAGAAAAGTGGTAGCGGGGGAGGGAAATGAGCTGAATTGGTGGCAGCACCGCAAAGCCTGAGCGAGAGATAGCTGGAGCTGCAGGGCTGTCAGGGCTCAGTGGAAGCGCCAGGATCAGCGCCAGGCTCCAGCTGGAGCTTGGCGCTGATCCTGGTGCTTCTGCTAAGCCCTGAAGAAGTACCAATCAGCTGGAAAGCAGCACTGATCCTAGTGCTTCTGCTGAGCCCAGAAGAAGTGCCGATCAGCTGGAATGTTGCAGCATCTCCAGGGTCTTGTGATTTACATTTAGATGCTTGGCAACTGATTCATATTTATGACGATCACAGTGTCCCAGGGTCATGTGAAGTGACCAAAACCTGCTGCAACCACCATGCAGACAAGGGAAATAAAAACCAAACATCCCCCCACCCCACCCCCACTGCCAATCCTCAACAGAAATACTCAGAACAATGAAAACCTCAGGCAGAAGGAAGAACACCGCCGGATGGGCAGGCAGGTGTCTTGCTCGGCTGTGGCTTGGGGGGCACTTTTTTCAGTGCCATTGTAACTTCAAACAGTCACTAAGCGAACTGTTGTAAGTCGAGGACTACTTGTACTTTATAACTTTTTTCCTTTTGGGGGGGTCATCAAGTTTTTGATACCTTGCTAGGCGACTGATGGTACTTGGATGTTGCCATATCCTAAAAGTGGTACAATGGGTGAAAAGATTGAAAAGCCCTGAACTAGACTATCCAAATCTTGCAACCATTCTTCATATGTTTTAGCCTCCAGTCCCCTAATCATCTTTGTTGCTCTTCTCTGCACTCTTTCTAGAGTCTCAACATCTTTTGAGACCAAATCTGGATATAATATTCCAAGTGTGGTCTTGTCAAAGCATTATAAAGTGGTACTAACCCTTCACATGTTCTTGTTTCTATTCTTCTGTTAATGTAGCTTAGGACTGTGTTGGCTTTTTTAGTAACTGTAGCACACTGCTGGCTCATATTTAAGTGATTGTTCACTAGAACTCCAAGAACCCTCTCACAGTTACTACTATTGAACCAAGTACCACCTATTCATTACCTAAATTGGATATAAAATGGATGATGGCAAACCTTATTAAATATACTCCACAAAATACACTCACAGAACAGCACTGCCCCACCTGAGAAGAGACGATCAGTGAAAATATTTCATGCTTTGTAGGTGTGTAATGGAGGGTTAACTATTATATTGCTGTTCCAACCGCAATTGACACTGTCACCCAGCTGAGTAAGTTCAACCATGCTGATCTTCTAGGCTGTACTTTGTAATAAAAGATCTAGTGAACATCCATTTTTATTTTTTCTCTGAAATATTTTGTCATCATGGTTGATGACTATGCCATAATATATCAAACACTTTCCATGGCTCAGTGTCTAACTCCAGAAAGTTTCAGCCTATCCTCTGACAGCTCAAATTAGAAAAAAAATTTCTTCATTTATGCATTTCAATAACGCCCTATAAGGAGATTGAGAAAGTATAGGTTAGATTTGTTATCTTTGTTATGGGAAATAAAACTAACCCACTTTTACAGAAATTTGCTTCTTATCTTTGTTATGGGAAATAAAGCTGACCACTTCTACAGAACTTTGCTTTTATACACAAAAACCATAAAGATGATTTTGTCAGGGTGCTGATCAGTTTCTATGAGTATTTTAATCTCAAGAACAATATATTTTACGAGAAAATCAGTTTTCTTGTTAAAGTTCAAAGTTCCAGAAGTTGAGCGGGTTTTTATTTTTTATTTCTGTAAGAGCTGTATGCAAGGTAGCAAAAAGCAGTGATTTAAGGATCTAAAAGAAAACTGTATCAGAGGTAAAGCAGTGATAAATACTTTGACCTAAAAATAAAACAGTAAATATAGACAAATGTAACCAATCACTCTCTAGTAAAGCATTCTGAAATGTTCAAGGCCAAAATGGTAAAGCATTCTGAAATGTTCAAGGCCAAAATATAACACAGTAATTACAAAAAAATAATAAGAAAAGGATCTTAGTAAACAAAAATATTAAAGGGAAAAAAATCACAATCTATCAAAACTGTAGCTAGAAAATTTTCAGACTTTTCACTAAAGCAGTGTTTCCCAAACTTGACAATTTTAAGGCACGTGGACTTCAACTCCCAGAATTCCACAGCCAGCGTTGAAGTCTTCATGCCTTAAAATTGTCAAGTTTGGGAAACACTGCACTAAAGGAGACTCATGGAATACCTAAAATCTTTGAGACATTGTTTCTCTGTAACTCCAAATTTGCATGGCCAATAGTGAAGAATGCTGGGAGTTGTATTCAACAAAGTGTGAAAAACTATCTGGAATTATAAATGCAAGATATGGAAAAGGCCGCTTTTTGGCTGGAGCTCTATATTTTAAGTGTGAAAAACTGGGACACTTGGCAATGGTTTGCGTAATGACAATCGTGTATCCATATTTTTTCTGGAACCTAGTGCTTGATTGGTGGATCCAGTAGGGAAGATAAAAATAAACTAGTGTCAAATCCAGTTAGTTTTTAATTGATGCAGATGTTAGATGAGAGTAATAGCAGAATATACTTTTTTTAAAAATCTTGATCCAACTCCTATGCTGAAATTCCCTTGAACACTTTTGATCTGTTGAGGGCAATTGTTTGATTATGGAATGCAAATGTCTCTGCTCATATTAATGCCACACAGATATTTGTTGTTTCTTAAACTTCTTTCTCTATAGAGCAAACGTCTGTTTTACCCATCATCTTTTCAGGGTGCTTGAGAGATTCTTTCAAATTTCTCTTGAGGGTATTTTTAAGTTAACTGTTAAAAATGATAAATGTGGTTGAGATGTGTTTTATTTGATAAGTTTTATCTCTTTGTCTTTTGATTTGTTATTTTGTTTTTGATCCAATTTCTTTTCATTACTCCATGGATACTCATACTTCTTGGATTGGAAAAAAATGGGAAGAGTTCTCTTCTATCTTCTCTCAGGATTTAACTAACGCACAAGAAGCAAGAAAAACTGCAGGCTTCAAAGAACTGACTACTGGCAGTCCTGCTAAGAAAGAAGGACATCTTTCTTGTAACTAAATAAGTGCCGGTCTTCGCCCATGACAATATCACCAAAATTCTCTTCCCCTCTGAAAGAATGTCTAAAAAAATATATTACACTAAATTGTAGGAGAAATCATAGAAAATAATACAAGGGTGGTGTTTTGGGGGGTCTCCAATGGTACTAGATTGCAATACCTTTCGCAAATACTGGTGAACAGAGAAACAAGTAGAGAAGATGATTTTTTCAACTTATGCAGAAGTACTCTTCATGAAAAGTATAATACAATTTTGCACTGATATAATAATACATGGATTATATATGCTAAACACATGTTACAAACAGCACGTTTTGCAGTTATGGTGACAATGTTTTCCTTTCTATAGTTGCAGATTTTAATGTATCATCATTCTAGGTAATACTTGATTCAAACACATTATTGTTACCCACATGA
Organism: Crotalus tigris; assembly: GCF_016545835.1. Classification (NCBI taxonomy): domain Eukaryota; kingdom Metazoa; phylum Chordata; class Lepidosauria; order Squamata; family Viperidae; genus Crotalus; species Crotalus tigris. The sequence continues at coordinate 8,492,770 of NW_024096460.1, read as the reverse complement.
CCCTCTAGTGCAAGGGTCTCCAACCTTGGCAACTTTAAGACTTGTGGACTTCAACTCCCAGAATTCCTCAGCCAGCAAAGCTTTGCTGGCTGAGGAATTCTAGGAGTTGAAGTCCACAAGTCTTAAAGTTGCCAAGGTTGAGGACCCCTGCTCTAGTGAATGATGAGTGAGAACATGCTATGTGGATAACGTAGAGCAGTGGTTCTCAACCTGTGGTCCGTGGACTTTTGGGGGTGCTGTGATGTCATCACAGGGGTCCACAAAGGCTTGAAGAAATGTTATATTAAAATCTTGAGTGAAGTCTGGGGGATCTGAGGCCATGATCCGTATTTAAAATGGGTTCCTGGTTAAAAAAAAGATTGAAAATCACTGACTTAGAGAATCTCAAAAGTAGAGAATCCTTCATCAATTAGTCCTAAACTATCAACCAGTAATTCTACTAGTTATTGGCTACAGCCTGGCACATCTTTGATTAAGTAGGGTACTTATGACAATTATTCTTGACTTGAAAGAAAAATAGTCAGCCCTGAGAAAAATGATAGTAATGTGCAAAAACAACCGAGTCTTAAACATACTTAAGAGCTGTGGCTATTCTTAGTGTGCTCCCTGACTTAAAACTGGATGATGGTCCAAAAACAAAAGAAGAAAGCAACAAGAAATAGCAAAAGGTTTGATCCATGGTTGTTTGTCAGAAGTGCCAAGCAAGATGTTATGGATAGAATTTTCTCTAATTAACTTCCTAGTTGGAGGGCTTGAAAGCCAGTTTCTACTAAGCATATTTCCCGTGCACCAAGTGGATCCTAGAATCAGCATTTGAGACAATCTGGATGGCAATTACATGCTGAGAAATTGGGGACAGTTTTGGAGAACTTTTGCAAGAATGCAAAAGGAGTCCCTTTTATTCCCACAGTGGCAAGCCAGGTTTCAGCAAAACAAGTGGAATACTAGCATAAAAGTATTTTTCCCCTCATGTGTATCAGTCTTTAATACTGAAAGGCTTGCTGTCTCCTTCCCTTGAATATATAGTATACTGAATACAGTGGTGGGATTCAGCCAGTTTGCACCAGTTTGGTAGAACCAGTAGCTAAATTTTGCTGCATTCGGAGAATCAGTTGGTTTCCAGAAGTCTAGTCTAGGCCTCGGAGACCTGGAGAAGGCCTCCCAGGCCTAGAACAGCCCACTGGAAGTGCGTGGATGCCACTTCTGGAAGTCCATTCTAGGCCTCGGACGCCTCTCAGGCCTACAACAACCCACCAAAAGGCATGGATGCCACTTCCGGAAGTCCATTCTAGGCCTCGGAGGCCCAGACCTGCATCGAATAAGAGAATTGGTTGTTCAAGTATTTGAATTCCAACACTGACTGAATACACATTGCACTGCTGGCCTTATTCCTTATGGATTTTTTTCAAAATCCTTTTTAAAATTGCTTAACTTTATCACTGTTATTGCATTTTCCAGTAGCAAATTCTACTTTTCTTAATTTTTTGCCATCCACTTCAAAGAATGAATTTGACAATGGTACTATAGGGCAAGCTGCTGGGGGAGTCCACATTATTCGCATTGTCCATAATTTTATAAATAGTTTCCCATGCACTGTATATTTTCTCAACTGAAAGACCCAATACTGAAAAACATCTTAGAGAAGAGTTTCTACATTTCCCTATTTCCCTATTTTTATGTCCTTTCTGTTGAGCATACATGTATGTATGTAAGTATGTATGTAGTGACATAGTCAATACAATAAGTAAAAATGAGCAAATCAAAAAGTGAATAACAATCAGAATACTGACAATAATTAATAAAAATAGCAAAATAGTGAACCAATATGAGCATTCATTTTCCAACTTTTTCCTGTGAAAAAGTTCAGATTTCTTTGTCTTCCAGAGATCCAGCCTAGATTTAAAATCAGCTATTCCAAAGTATTAGCATCAGGATGAAAAAAACATTTTCTGGCATCATGCATCATCTAACTGGAAAACCAATCAGAATCAATCAGAACAGAGCCAGAAGGGACCTTGGATGTCTTCTAGCCCAACTCCGTGTTCAAGCAGGAGACCCTATACTATTTTAGAAAAGTGGCTGTCAAGTCTCTTTTTAAAAACCTCGAGTGAGGACTTCCGGTTCAGGTTCAGACTTCCGGTTCCGGTTCACGGCGTCTCTAGTCGCACGGGAAGACTTGTCTCCTCGTCGGCTAGCTTTCCCTCTGCCAGCAGATCCTTATGCGGGTCCAAAGTCACCCTGAAGGATGCGACTTCTGTTGAGGAGGCTCTGCTCAGCTGCTGAGGAGCAGCGGCTCCTTTAGCGGTCCGAGGTATCTTTGAGGACTGACAGAGAAGAAGATCGGCCAGTAAAATGGCCGATCACCCTGCTTCTTCAAACCACACGTCAAAGAACATCTAAGCTGTAAGAACTCCTGTGGTGAATCCGGGTGAGACCTTTCTTTGCTATTCTCTCTATTCTATTTTGTATTTGGTACCTGAAAGAGCCTTGTTGGAATTACTTCCCTGGCTTGAAAAGGCAGCTTCTACATTTTTGGGAAGAAAGGCGTTCTATAAAAATAAAACAAAATTTTAAAGACTATGTTTACTTTTATATTTTTTGGGGTACAGAAAAAAAATTTCTTTTCCTTTCCTCTTTTTCTAAGAACTGTACTATCATCCTATGCTGGAAGATTTTTTTTTTTTTTGACATTATACTTTAAAAGATAGAAAAGGGGAAATGGTGTTTGGAAAAGACTTTTTTAACCTACTGAGGACATCTAGTGGTGAAAATGTAATACTGCAACTTCTGGTTACTTGGTTTGAAGATGTTGTTCGTCCATCAATTTCGATGAAGACCTTGACATCTTGTGGAATATGGGCCATCAATGATGTGTCCGTAGGTGGCTAATAAGACTGATGTTAGCACAGATTGTTCTGCCACATACTGAACAAAGAAATGTAGACACTGTTACTTCAGCATTTACAGCTCTGGCTTTGTGGAGTGCTCGCTTCTCTTGTGCCAAGATTGTCCTTCTATAGGAGCAGATAAGGAGGCAGACCCAGGCAACACAGTATTGAATAACTGGAGGTTGTATAAATATTTATAGAAGTATATACCAAGAAGGTTAGGTAAATAGAAGTATTAATGTAAGAGAAAATTACTCTTATTGTATATAATACAGATAAGGAAATTTGGAGAGAGGAGTTGCTCGGACATTATCCCTGAATTGTATCTGAAGAGGGATGAGAGGGAAGAAAGGAGAGGAGAGAGAAAAGAGTAAAGGAGGGGAGAAGGAAGTAGGAAGGTTGGAGGAGAAGAGAAGTGGGGAGAAATGGTGAAGGAAAGAGAAGAGGAGAGGAAGAAGAGGGAAGTAGGGAAGAGAAGAAAGGGAGAAAGAAGGTAGAGAAGAAGGAGTGTGGATATGGTAAAAGGGAAAATGGGCGAGCAACACCAAAAGTCATGTGCATGTATTTATTTCATTTTATTAAAAGTATCTTATATATGAATGTAAAAAGAATGTATGTTAACATCTGATAAATATCATGGTATATGTATGGGGGAGAGTTTGGAAAAATAAAAAATTATTATAAAAAAAGATTGTCCTTCTGTGTTCATATGTCTGGCAACCCTGGTACACCAAGGTGTGCCATGTCAGTTGATCATGCACCAGAAGTTCCCAAGAGATGGTGTTAATATCCAGGGACTTGAGAGAGGCTTTCAACATATCTTTGTATCGCTTCTTTTGTCCCCCATGTGATCGCTTTCCTTGAGACAGCTCACCATAGAAGAGCTGTTTAGGGATGCATCCTTACAATATGGCCTGCCCAACGCATCTGGGCTTTCATCAACAGAGTGTAAACTGATGATAGGCCTGTTCTGGAGAGGACATCTGTGTCTGGTATCTTATCCTGCCAGATAAGCTGACCTTCAAAACACTTTTGAAGAGGAAAGATAAGCTGGGTAACTGTGGGAACTGTGGGAGTGGATATTACCTAAATTATATCAAATATAGCCTCCACAAAAAAAAGAAAAAAGAGACTCTTTTTAATCACTATCAAAATGGAGAAACCTTAGTCACAATTAAACTGTACACTTATATTGGAAAAGATCTATGAGGCTACTGCAGAAATATGTGCTACAATGAAAAAGTTTACTACAGAACTAAGATCCAGAAATTTCACTTCAAATATTCAAATGAAAGTCCAGGCTACATTTGACTATGGTATAAATCAAAGTATATTAGAAGAGGAATCAACAGAGATAAAAGTTGAACTTATTCTATCTTACAAACCTTCCATCTGCAACTTTGAAGAACAGAAGAAGCAAAGACTGAGATTTCAAACTACAAAGCAACGACACTTCAAGGAGGAGAGAAATGGACATCTAATGCAGAAGATGGGATTTCTATTATTTCAAAGGCTACTGCAAGCAACAAAGATAGATCCACTGGCTGAAAGGGAAGTGTCCCTATGGAAACCTGCTTGGCACAGGAAAAAAGCCAAAATTAGACTGAAAAGAGAAATTTAAAATTGTGCAATGGATTAAAAGGCAATGTGGATTTATGATTTGTTTTAAGGATTATGATTTTAGAGTTAGAAGCAAGAAAAAATATAAACATATATACATAAGGGTGATTTTTAGAACGGATATTTTAAATAGATTAAGAATACTTTTTAGAATAATAGACATATTTTGATGAAAATTATGTATTGGAGTTGAAAAAATGTTGATCTTTTAGATTGGGATGGTTTTAATAATTAATGGAGTGTTTTAACTTAGTTAGATGATTTTTTTGTACAATAACATAGATATGATAAGGTATGATAATCAATTGGATGAAATTTGAAGTTTGTGTAATGAATTGAAGTGAATTAAGGTTTAACATTATTTTTAACTAAGATAGCTATTGTGTAGTGGAAGAAAAAATAAATGAGATTGGTGATAAAAGGAGGGATGAGAGAAATTAAGAACTAGAATACATCTGGAAGGGATACCTGAATTGATAACTTGTTGATTTAAAGTTAAATTTGATTTTGGTAATTGTAAACTGATAAAGTTTTAAAACAGGTTTAGTGGTAATAGAAATTTAATTTAGAAATGGAATATTTTAAATCTATTAAGTTATTTGAGGGAAATAGAGAGGAGACAGTGAATGTATTGAGTTGTTTATTTTTGTTTTTACTTTTGAATGTCTGATTACCCAAACACCATGGTGTGTCCTGAGTACTTTTTCTTAAAAATTAAAAAACCAATAAAATATTTTTTTTAAAAAAAAACTCCAGTGAGGAAGCACCCATAACTTCTGAAGGCAAGCTGTTCCACTGGTTAATTATTCTCATTCTTAGGAAGTTTCTCCTTAATTCCAGGTTGCTTTTCTCCTTGAATAATTTCCATCCATTGTTTCTTGTCTTACCTTCTGGTGCTTTGAAAAATAGGTTTACTAGCCATACCCAACTCCTGAAACCATCTTCATATGTTTTAGTCTCTAGGCCCTTAATCTTCTTAGTTGTTCTTTTCTTTGTCACTTTTTCCACAGTCTCAACATCTTTTTTCTAATGTGGTGACCAAAATTGGATGCAGTGTTCTAGGTGTGGTCTTGCTAAGGTTTTGTAAAGTAGTACTAATACTCCATGTGATTTTGATTCTAGGCCTCTGTTTATGCAACCAAGGATCGCATTCATATTTTTTTTTGCTACTGCCACATACTCTTAGCCATTTAAGTGATTGTCCACTAGGACTCCAAGTTACTGTTTTTGAGGCAGGTTTCACCTAATCTGTACTTATACTTTTCGTTTTTCCTGCCTAAGTGTAAAACCTTGCTTTTTTCCACATTGAATTTCATTTTGCTGGATAGGACCCATTATTTAAGTCTGTCAAGATCTTTTTGGATCCTGAGCTTGTCTTCTAGGGTGTTGGCTAGCTTAGTTTCATCCACAAATTTAATAAGTTTCCCTTCTATTCTGTCACCTGAGTTATTCATGAAGATATTGAACCACTATCAGTGTTTCCTAGGTCTACTGGGATGGGTCAACTGGTAATGTAGTAGGCAATCAAAAGTGGCACTCTTTAAATGGGTGAAATAAATAGTTCATTAATTTACAATTAAGAATGGATAAAAGTAAACATTTGTATCTATAAAGTTCCTATTGTGATAGTAAGCATATGGAGTCCCTATCATTTCTTGCATTCAGCAGTCCATCATTAAACATCATTAACAATCCCTTTCAGCTAAGGTGTTACAAGGCAGGGTAAATGGGAGTACTATGCAGAGCAAACGGCCATTTGATGAACAAAAGAACTTAATGGAAATCCTTCTTGTAATGGGAATTTCTTTCTCTAGTGATGTTTCCTATTGAAGGACAATGGCAGAGGCAACTGACTTGATATTCCTTCAGAAAAACCACATAGTAAACATTTGGGAATTTGTGCATGTGCACATTTTTTAATGTCATTGCTTTTCTACTCATTTATTTGTTGGTCCTAAGTATTCACAAGTGAGAAGCCAAGATGCCTAGTAAATAACAGTATTCTACAGAGTCTCCCATTTCAAAGAGAAACAACATGCACTTTAGCCTTATAGTGTCGTCCATAAACATGTCAAGTTTTTCTCATGTAGGTCAATAGTGACAATTATTAGAAGTGGCACATATAAACACCAAAAGCAAGCGGCATTAATACACTAAGGAATCTGCACCCTTTCAATAAAAATATCCCTTCAAATAAAAGTCATGTCTAAATTATAAAAAAGTAAATATCTGATATTTACTTTGCCCATCCTTCTTGATGGGCAAAATTCCTAACTGACTGTAGATTCAATGGAAAGTTATAAGGACAAAATAAGAATCAGCCTGGCATATCTATTAACTGTTTTTTAAGACAGAGCTTAAAAAATACAATCCCAAAATGCACTTATGTGAATTGCAGTTAGAAAGCATTAAAGTTGCTCATTTTGGCCTGTATCATTGGGGATTTAGAGCAATGGCTTTCACTGTATGAGCTCTGTCATCTACCAAAGAACTATATTACGATGTGCATCTTTTACATGATGCACAAATCTACGTGCAACGTTTTAGAATGGAATATGCTGGCTTTTGCTTTCTACCATTATGTTCATGTCAAAATATAGCTAAAAATTAAATACCATTAGAAACCTTTTACTTCCTCCTAGGGAGCAATTTAGCTGTTCTTGGGGCAAACACAGAAGACTCCATAGCAGCATTTCCAGTGATATAGTCATAGTTTATTCTTGGCATATAATCCCAACTCCAGAAAACAGAGTAAATATCCTGCAGATAAAGTACCTCCTTTTAAAAAGTATGCTATGTGACACACGTTAGGTTGCTTTTGAACTGGAAAAGTTGTATCCTAGGATTTTTAGAGATATAGTTTAGATTAAAGATTGCTATTCGAATATAATAATGCAGAGTCTAGTAGGAAACAATGCAGCCATCAGGTTCCATAGGAAATATGGTTGACCTAGTAAACTGTTATACCATCACTATTGTGGACATCGGCTATGACATTCTTATATTCTCCTAGGAAAGAGTGAGACTTCTCAATCTGGAAATATAATAAGATATCATCTTATTTAATGCAAGTATGGTAAACAACTGGACTTAAAGATGTTATTAGACTCCACAATCATTAGTTAGAGATTGCTTAGAGGGTAGGAATTCCACTCTAAGTGCATCTGGATAACATTAAATCTCAGACACTTTTAGAGAAATGAGATTGTTACAAGTACTCAGAATCTCGAACAAGACATTGTTTTAAAGAATCTAGTTAGGCCCAGTTTTCCATTAAATATTATTGATAGTATTAGCTTTGCATATAGTTTTCAAAGAAAGTTGTGGACTTATTTAAGCCACCTTGGATTTAGTATATATTTTCACACTTTAGGTATAAAATATAAAAATAGAGCCATCTGACTATAGTAACATCCGATAATTCTCATTTCACTCATCTAAGTTACAAACTAATTCCATAGATGCCCTGTGGTGGGAAAATGATTGAAACATTCATCATTATATTTTTATGGGTATATGCATATGTATGTATTTAAGCAATGTATGTGGTTAACCATCTCACAGAAGAATATCACTGATTCTAGGTGATTAATAGATTAAAACCAAGAAGACATGCCAATCCAATTAATAAAAAATAAGCAACAGAAAATCATTAATAAAAAACTATATTTATGATCTGTAACCAGACCACAGCCAGACAAACCAACCAGCAAGGTTTGCTTAATATCCTGATTCAAATGCCTAAGGGAACAACCAATTTTTTTAATGCAAAAAGCCAATAAGGTCAAGGCCATCTACTTCTCCAGGGGAATGCTGTTCCACAGGGCAAATGCTGTGACAGAGAAGGCATGACTCCTGGGTTCCACAGATGACACTGCTTAGAAAGGACCTAGAGAATGCCCATTCTGTCACTTTGTGAAGGTTCAGTCAGAAACAACGGGAAACAGGCAATCCCACACACAACCTGTCCCTGTGCTGTGTAGAACTTTATGAGTGATAAGTAATACTCAGAAATTCACTAGAAAACAAAGCAGCTCACATAGGAGCATTGTTAGCTGAACATATTGTGAAACATTCATAACTGCCGATGCTGCTGCATTCTGGACACATGGCAACTTCTATACACTCTTCAAGAGAAGTCCAGTGTAGAGTCCATTACAAACAGGAGGTAAATGTGTAGAGTCTCCTATTCCAGAAATAGTCACATTTGGTACACAAGATGAACCTATGTAAAGACTTTCCAGGATACAGCTGTCACCTAGTCTTTGAACAGTGCCGACAAGTCCATATCAGCCATATTCTGTGAACCAGCATAAACCAGTCACTGGTTCAGATCTTTTATCAAATTATCTTGCAAGTTTAAACATGTTCCTTTTTTACATCAATGATAATTGGGAAGGGAAACTGTCTGAGATATTTTGGCAAAATACTTTTATAGCACTTAGATTTTTATATTGTTTCATAAAGCTTTACAGCCCTCTCTAAGCAGTTTACAGAGTTAGCATATTGTCCCGGGACCTCAGAAGGATGAAAAGGGTGAGTAAGCCTTGAGCCAGTCAGGATCAAACTGTTGGCAATATTGCATTCTAACCACTGCACCACCATGGCTCTTTTATGACCTTTGCTTGGGTTTCATTTATCTGATTGTTACCTTGGTAACAATTTCTTCTTCTGTCCTTCAAGATTAAAAGATTTGTTTTATTACAGTCCAAAATGACTTCCAAACTGCCATCAATTTGTGTGAGGGAGTGCCATCCCATTTAGCGCTAAAGAAGGAAAAACTTGGATACAGGAAGTACAGCCCTCCCTGGCCTTCTTAGAACTCTGTGTGGTGTTTGGTGTTTGATGCCATCAATCATGGTGTTTTGTGGTTTATAAGATTTGTGGTTTAGGGACATTGTGTCACCTCTGAATAGTCAGTACCAATCAATGTCAGGAAAAGGAGAGATCAACCATGTGGGTCTTAGCTTGGAGGATCCCATAGGTATCAATTCTATCAATTCTATAAATTATCTTTCAATGTCCCTTGGCAAAGGATTGTTTTTGAATTGAAGGAAAAACACCATTAAGCAATGTATGCGGTTACACCATCCTTCTAAAATTTTGTTTCAAGCTTGCTTTCCATTGGAGAAAATAATTATTACCTCATACTTTCCAGAATTTGAAAATCTGATGCTTGAACTAGAAATATGAAAATGCTCAGTAGATCTTTTGTGAAGATTCTCGTTCATTTCTATTGAAAAATATAAAGCACACATTTATGTTCTATGCTAATAAATCTTAACGTGACTAGTTCTGCTTATTGCCTACTTCTATTCATGAGTTACAAGCACCCTCCTATGCAGAAGATGACAAGAGAATGTTGTGCTATTGTTTTGCCTTTGGCAGTCCAGTTGCCATCACACTCTATAGCTGTTTTGATTGTCAACCTAATTCTGAAACCAGTCATAAAACTTACTTATGTCCCCCATGAATATTTTGACAGGTTATATCTTATTTAGACTTCAAGGAACTCTTCTGGCATAGTTTCCAAATGAATCAGTAATTGACCTACTTGAAGATATGAATCCTTTATCATTTTCTATCACAGTTTCGAACCAGTTTATGTAAGGGGAGCAGATAAGAATCTGTTCCTTCATCATATCTATATGTATGGAAACTGAACTTTATTTATGGCGGCTTTGTTTATGTGACCTAAAGCCTAGATTTTAGTCTGGCTTTCTTTCCTGGTACAATTGGCTTCAGCTGTACAAGGGCTCCATTCCTATACAGCTGTCACAGCCTCAGCAAGGTGAAGTGAGGGAAGTCTTCTGGGAGAGTAGAGCAAATTAAAGCTCACCACAGGAAAGTTGTGCCCCTGGCACTGTTCTTATGCAACAGCTGCAGATGCAACAACGATCATCTGACATTCTGACATATATGTTGAGCAAAGCAGCAAGCCAGCCAATGCCTACAGAATATTGTGCAGGACTCCAAGTCCCAGCATTAGACAAAACAGGTGTAAGACATCCTGTTGCTAGTCTTCAGAGGTTACAGGCACAAGCAGAGAGATCCAAGAGGGAAAGCAGATGAAAATAACAAAGAAGCTTAGACCTTGGCTTGACAAGCTCATTGATAACATTTTAGATGGAACAGACCTGCATGTTCAGTACAAATTGCTCCTAATATCTCTTTGTACACTGCAGGCCACAGTCAGGGAGGTAATGGGTTCATTATTCATTATTTTAGGCAAGCAAATTTCTACAAATAGAAGGCCTTGGAAACCCGGAAGGCTTCCAGTTGTCACTTGCATTTTGGACTCTAAAATATGTTTTAGTACCAGAACAATATGGCAATGGATTGTAACTCAGTGGTGTGTTTATGCTTGAGATTAAATAAAAATAGGCACTGAATTCCTTTTGTCAATATTTGGAGGGAAAAAATCTGCTTCAGTGTGTTGCGTTTCAATACTCCAAGGCTAATTGAGTATTTGCAGTGAGGCATGTACGTTGGCAAATTTTGTGGAAATTATCTACTACAGCCAAAAAAGTGGGGGGAAAGGCAAAAAAGCACTGTCAAATATTATAAGTATGATACTTAGTTAAAAGAAGAAGAGTCGAGCAATAGAAGAATATTTCTTTCTGTTATTGAACATTAGTTATTTTAGGTTCATAGTAGTTCCGTAATGGAACGTCAGATGTCATTTTATACACTTACTGCTTCATTACACACACTGCACTAAGTAATCAGCCTTTACATAGTTGGCATATTTCTAGAAATAGTGTGATGACAGACAGAAAGACAGGTAGACCTATATCAATACCCCACAACATACGTATATAAGTACATGCATATAAAAGATGGTCCAAAGAATTCTGTTGGATTAGCATCTGTGATTGTCTAGTTAACAGTTAACAATTATCAGCTGGTTTCCAGTATGGCTTATGAAACTGCAGATGGTTGCTGAGAAATACATTTAGTCTTTTTAAAGATAACTACACAATATAATACATTAGAAAAATGAGTTTAATGTAACTGTACTTTATCTGTACATAATTTTGGATATGCTAGGAGACACTGTATGTTAAGAAACAAGCTAATGGCTTTCATAATTTTGTCCCTTTTATCTAGTATTGGACATACATGACCGGCACAGAAGCAAAAATGGAATACAGGATATTGTATGTGTAATATGTTCTAAATGGTTTCATGGAGATTGAAATTATATATTGATGGATGGTTTTATTGTTGTCACATTGTGGCCAGTAAATAAATTACTTTGAAGCACCTTAGCCAGGAGGTAGGATATAACATCAAGTCTGTTCATGTTTGTGTTAGTTAGGATTAGGGTTCAGTTACTACTAAAAATCATGGTTCTAAGGCATTATTGTAACTAAACTGTATGCCATGGATTTCAAAAATCCTGTGGCTTGATTTAAACATATCTTGACTGATGTTCAGACTATGTGCATTCTTTTTTTCAGTGAATTATCTCAGCCTTGTCATTTGAAGATACAGATGCACCATCCGGAAACATTGTGTGAATAGGTAAATTATCAGGAAAATGTTATGTCTTCCTAGAGATAAGACAAATACAAGTATTTTAGAAACAGGATTAGAAATTTCCTTATTTTCTCTTTTTCCTCACCTACTACTATGTTTGTAAGTTTTTGTTCATAAATGTTTTGCTCTAATCACAGTCCTGGTAATAATTTATGATAGTTGTAGATACTCGTACATATTTCCATATACATACATTTATATAAAGAACTAAGTTGCCCAGAAAAATATTATGTAAAGCCAATTCAGACTAGATGTTGTGAAATAAGAGTACTCAAATTACATTGTTTTTACATTTGAGATTGCAAATTTCCTTGATGGCACTGACCATCACATTAGTTAATCTAAGGCTATTAATTACATATTACACTGAATCAATATATTAATTATTGTTGTTCTTTTTCATCTCTGCAGAACATAGTGTGGAATCATGAACTTTTCCAGGCATCTGACCATTTTCTGTTCTCTTAATACCACCATGAACGTTCACAGGGATGAAAGACATACAGTAGCTTGGAGCAGTCCTCTCAACCTTAACAACTTTAATACCATGGCTGAGGAACTCTGGGAATTGAAGTCAATGCATCTTAAAGTTGCCAAGGTTGAGAATCACTGGCTTAGGAAACTGTGCAACCCACAGTTTGGGATTAAATCCCAGTATAATAATAGAACTTATTTCTATTATTCAGAAAAGGCAGGCACAGCCACACTTCTCTATGTATTAATGATCCACCTGTGGAGATGATTTCCAGCATCAAATTTCTGGGTGTGCAGTTAATAAATAGGCTGGCTTGATCGCTCAACAAGGAGACTCTGGAAAAGTGAGCACAGCAGCACCTGCATTTTCTGCATCACATGAGAAAAGTACATGTTCCTTCCCCTGTCCTTACCACTATCTATAGAGGGATGATTGAGAGCATCACTGCTTCAGACATGAAGGTGGTGCAGAGAGAGTGGTGAGGATAGCAGAAAAGTTTATTGGCAGTTCCCTCCCTTCCATCCAGGACATAGCATATAAGCATTGCTTCAGCAAAGGCCACAAGATTGTCTGGGACACTAGACATCCTCTTCACAACCTGTTTTCCTTGTTACCTTCTGGTAGGAGGCTTCATGGTATCCAAAGCAGAACATCCAGATTCAGTCACAGTTTTGTTCCATACAGTATTAACCTTGTGAACTCTAAAGTTCCTCTTTCCACTATTTATTCAAGATGGACAGTGATTAATATTTATATGTTATTTATATGTAAGGGTGTAGGTTTATACATATATTGTATATAGCATGTTTAAATGTGGATTATGTATGTGTACACTTTTGAGAGCAAGCAACAAAGTTTCATTTTTGTGTGCCAATGTGTCCACAGTAAAAAATGACAATAAAAAGTATCTATTTCCTGCTTCATATTGTAATGTCCAATACTGAGCCTGAAACATTGATTATTTCTTTTCAACACCTCCGAAACATACAATTAGGCATCAAACAATTGCTCATATCATATTGACATTTCAAAACATCTTTTTTTATAACCCAGCTGTTTGTAAAATATGATCACTCTTCCCCTTATGATTCTGGGAAAATAGGTTTCATTGTTTCATTGGCTAAAAGGCTTGGAAACTTTGGTTTCAGCAGAATTCCATCCAGAGGAACTTGTGAATAACCCATATGGAGCTCCCTGATCAGTCCCTGAATTTATTCTCAATGTACTGTATAAGCTGCTACCATTTGGCACTCAGTTTAATGCTGATCCATAAGAGAGAACTGAGTATCCAGCAAAGTGAGTTTACCTCAGCAAAAAAAAAAAAAGGCTTCCCAGCCAAAATTCAACATCACAGAATCAACAAAATGATTACCTGCATCTTACCTTACAAACTAAAGCCAAGCAGCCGGCTTTTGATAGTGTAGAATTTTCTCCACCTCCTTCATACACAGTTCAAACTAGAAATCCTTTTTTGAAACATTTCAATGGCCCCTTATTGATTTATTTTTGAAGGGATGAAAGTTTGTGTGTGGGAGATCCGGACAGCTTTCTCCTCAGCTGAGGCTGCCAAGCTGGCATCCTGTTTAGCAGGAATGTTGCCAGGTGCTTGATTTAATATGAAACCAGATTTTCCCAAGTAGAAAAAGAATGTAACCAGGGCAATTATATTGTGATTATAATTCAAATTAGAACAAAAAAATTAAGCAACTCACTGTTTTAAAAAGAGCCCTGTGACACAAAATGGAAAAAAAATGCCCAATGAGATAAAATTAGTTAATTTAACTAACTGATTGGTATATTTAATTAAAATAAACTGATTGGCTTTAATGCCTTGCCTTATTATTTTTCAGGCAAATTTATTTAAGTATAAGCTTGCTGGTGCTCTGTGATAACAATGTGTTCAAAAGCCAGACAGGGCCATTCCTGGAATTATCTTCTTCCAACAGAGCAATAAAACCAAAACAAGACTTTGGAGCCTATTAGCCAAAATTCACTCTTATAATCGTGTTTTGCTTTGACAGGGCTTTATTCTTGAGAAGCTTGTGTCATCTTCCTAGCAAGGCTGTGTCTTGAGATGAACCCAGATTTCACACAGAGGACCAGTCAGGAAAAAGCTGGATCTCAAAGCTGGTGATATTAAAGAGAGAGGTGTTATTTCGTAGACCATTTATTGTCTTGAAATGCTGATCTTTGTATTGTAGAACTGACTGGCTGGTATTTTCTGTGTCCTTTCCTGGATTTTGTATTGGCTTCCTGCTAAAAGACAATTGCTGAATGGAGCTGTAAATTGTTTAACAGCCAATCTGGATAAGGAGTAAGTAGGGCTTAAAAAAAAAAAATCCTACCTCTGAAAGGCTGGAGGCAAGATTCGGTCTTTAAAAAAAAAAAAGTTTTCACTGTCATCGGTGTCACCAATTTGAAGCTTGCCTTGTTTACCGGATGAAGGTTTTCACACTGTGTCAGTATTCTGCCAGGGTTCCACATTAAAATGAGCAGTTAGTACAAGTCAGCCATAAACATGGCAGATCTGTTAGACTGGCAGAAGCCACTGTGAGCTCCCTGGTGCAGCTTTTAAGCACTTGGCATGCTGTTAGCTCAAACTGGAGAGGGGGCTGTGTGCATCATTTGGACCTGAGTGCAATGCACTTGAAATAATTACTTTAATCAGCAAAAGTTAATTACTTTAAATCATAAATTAATGGCAGAGCATTTGGCAGAGCCTGATGTGTGTGGCGAAGCTGTCAAGCAAAAATCACAGGTGAACCTGCGACCCTTTCTCAATATCACTGGATGAAAGGAAGGCGCGCACCTACTGTGCACGGCACTTCAGCTCCATTAAAAAGGATTCTTTGTAAGACTGAGAGCCACCACCTTAAACTGTCACCTATTAAAAAAAAAGGAAACAGGGACGATAAACAAGCAGATTGCTGCTAAGCAGGTCCTGCTGGAGGAACTGGCCCTTGATAATAATAAGATGTTAAAATGGCATCTGCCTTTATTTTATAGCACAATTGGAAAGATGGTTAAAAGTAATAAAGCCAGCCGATATGTTTTATGAGGTAGTAGTTAGCAGTGTTTACTGTGGATGAACTAAAGATTCCAAAGAAGACGTAATACATTTTGAAATGGCACACGGAGATGGTTATTAAAGAGATAAGTGATCTGCTAAAATGCAAGGGACTCAGAATGGTATTATGAAGTGGGGGGGAAGGATGGAGAGAGAGGAGAGATTATAGCTTCCAAGATATTCAGGAGGTCCTTTCTGTTATTTCAAAATTGCAAGTCTGGTATTGATTATTAATAGAATTTATGGTAGTAGGCAAAGAATTGAGAAACTGCCCCCATTGTAAAACTAAAGTCAGCATCCTGAATGTGCACCTTTGTGCTGGGGTTAACCTCCATCCCAGATCTCTTTCTATAACTGTCATGGGTGATTCTATCAGCATTTTTGCCTCAGCATAATTCTGATACTCAAGGAACATTAAATATCATAGGAACAGTGGTAGATATGAGAAAGAAGCAAGGAAAAACAGCACAGAAAATTGTGAGAAGTTGTTTTATCATCTGACAATGGAAAATATGAGGGGGATGGTCATGGAACTCATGATCCAAAGTTAAGGTCGTTAATACAATGTCTTCCAAAAGACATAATTCATTGGCTAGAGTCCTCTTGTTGTGGGTATCCTGTTTTAAAACCGTTAATAGATTTCTTGCTAAGCAAGATGAAGCACAGTGCTTGAAAATCACCGAGGACCTTATCTTCCATTTTTATGACAAATCTGTGTTTAGTGATGTCTGACTTTGGTTTCTGAAGCTGCTTATTATCTCATTAGTGACAGTCATATGATAGGATATCATTTATTGTTTGGCATCTGGCATGTTCATCTATAATTTCATTTTATACCAAACAAGGTTAAAAAGTAGTAAATGGCAGAATAGAAAGGCAGCAGTCTTTCCTGCAAAATATACAGATTTTAAATAAGAAATAAAATGAAGTATTAATATATGATGAAAAATGGTAAAATGATTAAAGTTTAGCTAATTAATTTGGAATGATACCAGGACAGTTTTGACCTGTGTCTTCTCAGTGAAAAACACATACTGATGATTTTCTTTAGATTTAGAATCCTAATGTTATTTATTCATAACACACATGTACATATATCATAAATCTATCTGGTTTTCCATTGTCCAACAACAAGAAATTAAGGCAAACAACCTTCAATGAGCAGTAAATTATTGCAAGACATGGGCATGCAACAATATGGTGACCCAGATGTTTCCTACCATCTGCCTGTATGCTTACAATACATTTTGCCACACATCTGTAGTCCATTGTACATCTGCTGTGTACTAGGTATGCTGACATTGCAGGAAACTAACTCCTTATGTGGTTTTATACCTAACCTGATATATTATGCATGGTAAATGTTCATTTTATATTCTCTTTAGTCATTGCGTTTATAACAAATTGTAGTTGGTTCATCTATGACATTTTAAAAAAATGGGTTGGACCATTCATATAAGAAAGAGACTATCCTCTAATTTCCTTTCTGTCCAGGATTGCCTGGATCTTCTGGCATTGTTTCTGATGAGAAAAAGGTTTTCAATAGTAGGATAATGAATAGCATATACTTTTTCTTGTGCATGATTGCCCATATTCATACACAAAGTACTGATCCTAAATTTATGCTTAGAAAAATCATTCATGCAGATGTTCATGAATAGTGAATAGGAAAAGGTTTAAAGACAAAGTGAACAGCTGTTTGGAAATTCAGATGAATGCTTCTGAGCAAGGAATTGCCCATTTCAACTGATAAAATTATTACACTATTAACCTGTCTAAACATTTTCATAAAGAGTATAGCATTGTCCATGTCCATGTACACATGATTTCAAGGCACTCTATGAATAGCATGTGAAAAATGAACCCATTAACATCCAGTAATGTGAAGTTGATTGGGCAGGAAGAATATCAACTTCCATAGATCTCAGCATTTGGATAATTCTAGCTCCACCCACCAGAGAACTAAAAATCCATGCAACTAAATAAAGCAATTTGTTGTATGCTATAAATATCATAGCCGTCAATATAAGCAAACAAAATTTTAGTAAGCCACTAAAGGACAAACTGGTTGGACCAGTGCTTTTTTTGTAAAAAAAAAAAAAAAAAAGGTGCTGGAACTCACACATGTCATACAACCTGCCTTGCCTACCCTACAAGGTTCCATCCAAAAAAGGTGCCAGAACTCTGTTCTGGGCATTCTATGACAAAAAAAGCCCTGGACTGGACAAAGAAAAGGAAAAAGTGATTTAAGTAAGAAAAAAAGAAAGATGAGATCTCTATAAATAAAACAGATGTACCACAGTACTTGTTGCCCAACAGACAGAGATTGGTGTCTTCATGGATGATGCAGGAATATCTTAATTTGAACCCATAAGGAGACAGGTAGCATTCCTCTTATTAAACAAAACCTCTGACTATCAGTCTCAGCTATGAAGGGACAACCATAGAGAAGATGTAAGAGGTTCTCCCATTGTGCCACGCTGTTTTTGGGGTGCAGAATGAGCAGCTAATTCATACAATATGAGGTGTACTTTGAGGTGTTAACTGGAACAAACTTTGCTGCAGTCTATTTGAATCATAACACAGCTGGGTTTAATCCAAGGGTAGCAGATACTCAGTTCACACTTCTTCCTCATATCATAGTGCTGTGCAGTGTTCATTTCCCAAAAGTTGCTCCAAAGTTCATGGGAAGCATAGAGTCCTGTTATGAATTGCCAACAAATGCTGCATCTGTATTTCCTCAATGCTCCAAAGTAACTTTTCCAAATTATCTCCAAATTGTTCTCAGGCTTAAAATTTAGGATTATCTGATAAACATGATTGATGGAAGAGTCAGGATGAACCAAAGCAAGTTTTTCATACATTTCAACTGTTTAAAATGTTGGTGGCTATTGCTTAGATTATGGAGTTTCGTGGAGGATGCTTGCTTCCCATGAATAGATTCATGGAGGAATCTATTAGACAAGTTCCTTCACAATAATAATCAATAAATACAGGCATTTCATATGTCAAATCCACATTCATAAGCAGCTTCCTATAAGTGACCTGTTCCTTGATCATAAATGTGGGCTAATGCATTGACATATCCTGATTGTGAATTTTCAAAAGATAACCTGCTAATCACAGAAAGAATGAGAATAGTGGCCCAAAGAGCCCATTTTTGAGATCCAGGAGGATTCAGTTCTTCTGTCTCATGGCATGTTGTGCCAGCTCATTAGTATTTGCTGATGCTAGTTTTTGAGCAATAGCTCCATCTGCCATGTATAGTGATTATAATTACTAAATCTTATCCATATGAAGTTGGGGCAGAAAAGGCTGATCAGCTTAGTCTTTTGATCACCTTAGAGCCGACTATATTACATTTCCTACCAAAAAAAGAAAAGAAAGGTTTATAATTGAATTACACCTTATAAGCAGAAGTGTACCACACAGTGGTTTCACTTCTCTCATACTGGTTGCTGCACAGTCCACAGAAGAATTATAAAGTGTCTTGACATACACGAAATAATAATCATTGATTATAACATTACATATATTGGACATTATTAGTATCAGCACAAGCAATTCACTAAGTGTCAATAACATTAGGATGTTAATATGGCACTTTCATAATCACTCTGAAAAGGAGGAATGTCATAGCACCTCTGATGACAGTTTTCTTGAGTGCTTTGAATTTGAGAAGTATTCAACTTCGTTTCATAGTAAAATTATATAAGGCAACACTTCGGCAGTCTTCCACGGTACTAAGAAAATTCATGTAGCACAGTATTTTGATTAGGTTCTTTAAATGTATGTGAATCTGTAGCCATGCTACAGTATATGCATCATCCTGAAAATGCATAACTAAATAGCCTTGTTTATCCTTGTTCTAAATATGAACATTGTAACAAAATGTGTAGTAAGAGGATGAATGTACAAGTAAGAATTATCAGGCTTTAGAAACAGAGAATAACTTGGAAAACAAACAAGGTGTCATTGTTCCATTTAATCTCTACTGAGTGTTGGATTATGAATTGTGCCAATGAGTAATTTCTTCCCTTATTCAACTTCCAGGCTGAGAAAGGTTACTGTAAGATTAAAAAGGAAGTCTCTTACTGTTTTGGGTTTTGGTCCCTAAAATAAAATATCCCTTTTTGTCTTTTAGGATACCATTTTAATATAGCCAACTCAGTTCTCAAATAGAGTCTAAAATGTCCTGCTGCCTGTTGAGTTGTTAAAAAATAAACTATTCAGAATTTGTAGACTTTGTTGGACCAGTGTCAATGTGTAGGCTTTTTGTTCAAACATAAATGTTTTTCTGTCCTCTGAGGTTTGAATTTTTGTGACCGCAGATAAATGTTCTGCAATAACTGAGTATGACAGAATATATGGTGCATTGTTAATGTATGGGATATCTTATTTGTTCCCACATGGTATTTATGAGCTACATGATTTGGCAATGTTTATGTTGGGTTCTTGTTTATAATGTTGCATTGTTGCAGATTGGTGATTCTATTGGCTATTGTTGATGTGGTTAGTATTCTAGATTTCCTTCCCACATACTTTCATGTCCTTTTTATTGTCTTCCAAAGTCATTTATACTTCATTATTATCATTTCATTTTTATTCTCTTTCAAGGTCTCTTAGAAATACAGCAAAATCCTGGATGTTTTGTTTTATCATTTAACAAATGCGATGTGTGATTTATGAGTAATTTATAATGTGGCTGTCAGCTAAGTTTTCCCATCATAGCAAAAACCTTTTACAGAAAAAGAAAAATACTTGGGTGTAAGGGTATTCACGTGAAGTTGGAAGCAATTGTTAGAGGGGGTATCCAGTTCCTAGACCATTTAGTCTACCTTTTCTAATAAAACATACTCTTTTCAGAAAATGCTTTTTCCTTATCATCATCAACATCATCAACATCATCATTTTAGCTATTGTCTATCCAGTGCAGGTAAAGGCCTGTTCCACCTGTTTCCAGCCAATACGGTCCTGAACCTTCTTTTGCCAATTGGGCCTACAATACTTGCTGATGTTGCCGATGCATATTGATTTAGGTCTCTTTTGTGGACATGTTTTATCAAGTGGGATCCATTCTATAACTGCCTTAGTGCACTTGCCATCAGTTCTTCTTGCTATGTAACCAGCCCATTTCTATTTCAATTCTTTTACTCTCTTGATGGTATCATATATTTTTGTTTGTTCTGTAACTCATGTGCAGGTCTTTCTATCTTGTCTTGTGATACCAAGCATGTATCTTTCCATGGCTCTTTGTGCCACTCGTAGCTTTTGTATCGATTGTGAGGTTAGTGTCCACGTTTTCCGGCATATGTTAGAGCAGGTAGTATACAACGCTCGAAAACTTTTCTCTTCAGACATAGGTTGAGGTTGTTCTTGAAAATTTACATATCACATAAACATAGCACCGTCTTTAGTTTAACATTCTCTTAAAGTAAGTGTATCTCTTTTACTAATAACATCAATAACAAAAGATTTGCACCTCAATCATGGGTAAAATATTCTGAATGAAGTATACATCCCATTAGTTTATTGCACAATAAAAATCAGGAGATCTTTCCTGTGCCACAAAACTCTTTGCCATTTTGCTGTAGCCTTACAATAACTCAGATATTCAGAAGCAGGAATAAAAGAGGGCAGGCGATGAACTTCTCTGCTAACATTGAAACCATTTATTTAAACCCCTATCAGAGGAAAGTGTTGAAGAACAGGCTACAACTTCAGAGATTTGCACTCCTATTCCAAGACTTTATTTGTAATAGTTTATCCTCATTAAGAGGATAAAAATGGATAAAAGAAAGATAAAATATGGGCCGAAGATAAAAGTATAGCTATGCCATTTGGATGCGCCAAGAAATTACCACAATGAACAGTGCACATTGCACATCAAAAAGCCACTTTGGAAACACATTGTGAGCTGCTGGAAGCATTTTTTGTTCTCTGTTTTTAATGCTAATATAAGAAAAATAAAAATTAGAGTAGCAAGAATTAAGTAATTTGAAAAAATATTGAAATAATGCACATAAATACTAATTAAAACATTTGATTCAGGAAATCATACAAAGTATACTGCTATTCAGATTATAATGTGTTGTTGAGAGGAACTGTCAAGGTAGTGCATATTTTTAAATGATCTGCTGTAAATAATCTTCTTTGAAAAATGCCTCAGTATATTAATCATTTAGAATATTTTGCTTCCAAACAATGAACTACATTGTCATGATCAACAAATTACAAAATAACATTTGCCAAAATAATATTTGATGTAATAGCAGGAGTTTCAATGAATTTAAAACAAGATGGGACGCATGGTCTTCCAGTCTGGGGCTGAATTATATGCACCAAATGCTTCTAAGTTACCGGTATGTTCCCAACAGAAGAATCAACTTTTCCTTAGTTTACTGCCAATTATCTTGTGCCAGCAGTATGTCTAGATGGCAATGTTTGTTGATGAGCATGGCAGCTTAATTGTTGTAGTGTAGACATCAGGGGTTTAAATTATTAAATTACAATGTACATCACTGTTGTAAGTGTATAAATAAAGTACGGCGATTGCGGTAATCTGTAACGTTTTAATCTTTATTTTTCCTTGTCAACTATTCAGGAAGTTATTTTACAATACTATTTTGTTAATATTCTTTTCTGAACATGAACTAAAGAAACTTGATGCAAACAGTGGACATAGTACAGTGTTTCTCAACCTTGACAATTTTAAGGCATGTGGACTTCAACTCCCAGAATTCCACAGCCAGCAATGCTGGCTGTGGAATTCTGGGAGTTGAAGTCCACATGTCTTAAAATTGTCAAGGTTGAGAAACACTGACATAGTAGAAGCAAACTTTTTCCATTTCTTTCTATCAGCTCCCTTTTCTTTTCTTCAGCACCTAGACTGTTTCAAATTAAGGAAAATCCGATTGCTATTTTAATCATTCCAATGTGTCCTGTGTGAGAGATGAACTTAAAAGGTGAATATTAAAAGTAGTTGTGGAGTACTGTCATTTCATGAATGAACACATAATAGCCAAAGGCAAAACTGGAAGGCAACTTCACTTCCAATCAGTGTTTTCATTTTATTGAAACCAGATTGGAATTCCTGGAAAGAAGCCTACATATCACATCTTTAATACTAATTTTCATATAACTCCAGTAAAACTGTCAAGGTGAATCAACTGTTGAAGCAAGCTTCCTGTACAATTTACAGATGTGTTTCCCTGTAGCCCATCATTAGTGCAGAACAAAAAAAAAAAAACATGTTTCTGAATGTGAGGATAGTTTTTTGTCCTTCTTTTGTGCTAGTTTTTGTTGGTCCTTATCTGTTGTTTAACATTAGATCTTTTAACATTTGTACAACAATCAGCATCTAACAAAGTGTTTATGTTAGCTATAATAAATATCTTAGTCTTAAAGATGCCACAAGATTCTTTGATGTTCCTCATCTCCAGACACTTATGAGGAACTTCCTCTTATGAGAACTGTTGTTGATTTTCCTTGGTAGGGCAGGACATCCAGCTGCAAAACAACTTCCAAATGGTGGTTCATCTCTCCTTCACACCGAGAAAACAAACATGTCCAGTGTCTTTGCAAAATGCTGGACATTACCAATTTTCCATTTAAAAAGCTATCTTATTTTCCATTTAAAGAAATAAATGAGTGAACATGTCTCATCATTGTTATTCAAATCTAACATATTTCTAGTTCACCTTCTGGAGAGAGCAAGTCAGTGGGAAGCAACACTTCATGAAAGAAATCTCAGACATTTCTTCTGCTTCAGAAAGAGACCAGAGCTTTCTAGATATTTGCACAAATAGCGTTTTTGTTTGTTCATTTCCAAGCGAGAGCAGCAATTCCAGCAATTTGCCATCCTGCCAGTTGCTCCATTCTGTGAAACCATTTAGATGAAAGAAAAGCAAGCATATTTTTTGAGTTCTGTATTTCAAAAAATAAATAAATAATCCCACAAGTATGACATTATTAAATGTTTTATTATTCCTGAATAGAATATGAAAAGCTGGAAAATGGCATCAGAGTAGTGGGTCACTTTATAGAAAAATGCTCGGGGATAATGTTTGGAGATCTCAGTCCATTTGAATTGTTCTAGTTTAGGTAGTATCAGCACTTCCATCAAAGGGCCATTAGTTGGGGTTTATAACTCATCTGTAAAAATTTGCTCAGTTTGCAACAATGTGGCATGTAATTGTCTCCCACCCCAATTGCTTAAAAACGAGGCTTTGCTGTATTTTCTGACACAAATATAAATGTCTGGTGTTTAAGATGTTTTCAGTGCTTGCAAACATTGAAAACATTCTTCATTATTACAAAATAAAGTTGTTGTTGTTTTAAAAAAAAACTCTAGGGAAACTTGAGTGCATCCCTAGACATTCATTTTTATCCAAGTTAAATGCTGAGAAGTCTACTAGTTTAAACGCGGTTTGAAAACTCTTATCTTCTTTTCATTTCTATTAGTTTCATTGGTGCAATGAATTCAATAAATGCAATATATTGTGAATATGTACACAATTTGCTACGTTGAAATGACCAATTGTGTTCTTTTTTTTTAAGGAAAAGAAAGCAGTACGTAGTACAAAATAAAATTTACATAATAGGATGCCTATAGTAGCTTCTAACCACTTTATTTGGAAGAAAAATACATTGGTCTTGGCAAAATTATTCCTATAAATTGAGCAAAATAATTTATTACACAACAGCACCAGAAAAGCATAATTGGAATGAGCAACAACAGCATGTCATAAAGCAGATTTGGCTACATAAGAGAAAGTCAACAGAGTGATGGCAATACTTTATTATATAGTACAATGGCCTCCAACGTTTTGGGCACCGGGGACTGGTTCCGTGGAAGGGGGGGCATGATTTTGCTGCCTGTATCCTGTGGATGGAGCTTTGCTTGTTTGTGCGGCTCAGTTTCTGGCATGTCGTAGACTGGTGCCAGTCCATGAACTTGGGGGATGGGGCAGTGATGGGATTCAATATGTGAACAACCAGTTCTACATGTTTTGCATTTGGGATGTATCTTAAACTACTATCTGATAGTAAAAAATCACCCAAACATTATTCTTGTTGAGTGGGTAAAAAGGCTGCAATGCTTGGGGCAATAACTCAAACATGTTACAACTGTGTTATATAAATAAGTAGCAAGTAATTAGGATTTTATATATAATGAATAAATTCATGCATATGATGCAGTTATCTGGACATAACCACAGGTATGTTGGAAACTCTGTTCCAAAAAAGGACAGAAGCAACACTCCTCCAGCTCCAAATTAGTTCTATTAATAATTACTGATTAAAAATAATTCCCTGTAAAATAATGAAATTGTACTGCAACTATAAAATGAATGGTCTATCCATCTGCTTATAGTAACAGTTCATTCTTATATAGAAAACCACTGTCACAAAAATAAATAAATATATATACACATACACGGACACGCACACACATACATGTTATTTTTTTAACGAAAAGAGTAAGCAGAAGGAATTGGAGGGAGAAACAAGATGGAAATGCAAGAAGAGAAAAAAATGAATAGAACAGAAGCTGGAAGGGACCTTAGAGGTCTTCTAGTCCAACCCGCTGCTCAAGCAGGAGACCCTATACCATTTTAGAGAGGTGGCTGTCCAGTCTCTTCCTAGAAACATCCAGTGGTGAAGTTTCTCCTTAATTCCAGGTTCCTTCTTTCCATCCATTGTTTCTTGTCTTGCCTTATGGCACTTTGGAAAATAAGTTGACCTCTTCTTCTTTGTGGCAGCCCCTCAAATACTGGAATACTGGCCGTATTATGGAATACAGGTAGTGAAGTACAGAGAAGTGGGAACTTGACAAGGAAGCAAAGAAAAGAGATGTAAGAACTGTTTTGTTGTCACAAAAAGGCATACTCAGGAAAAAGAAAGACCTTCCTAAGCTCTTTAAAACTTTTCAGTAGCAAACTCTAAAGTCTTTTAAACCTCCCTTTATTTTGTATTCAATATCTTGAAGGACATCTGACATTTGCAATAAATGTAAAATATCTCCTTCAGTTCCAAAATAATTATTTGAGGAAACAAACATCATCTGCCTATCAGATAAATATGGAAAGTATTCATGGTGCAACATATCCCCTATGAATTTGTGTTTGAACTTGGATGGTTGCATCTCTTGTATCTGGAATCATTCATCTAAAAATAGTGTCATAGAGGTTTAGCAGTGGCAAATAATGACATTCAAGAACAATTTTCCTATAACAAATTTCTTATAGCCAATCGATTCACATCACCGTACCTGTAAGCCCTTATGATATGGATTTCTCTCATTTTACTATTAGTAACTATGTACTTTGTGACTTCATTCTGCCAAACAAGCTACTTGATGTCTCTAGCACCCTGTGGTTTCAGGCCTCCTGGCAAAGCCATGTCTTCAGGGTCCTTTGAAAGAGGTAGGAACCAGTCTTATCTCCATAGAGTTGATGTGTGTGTGTGTGTGTGTGTGTGTGTGTGTGTGTGTGAGAGAGAGAGAGAGAGAGAGAGAGAGAGAGAGAGAGAGAAAGAATTCCCTTATCCTTGGCCCCTTGAGATGGACATCCTCAATGGGGAGAGGGGGAAACATAACTGGGAAAGTAACTGGGAAAAGACAGTCCTTCAAATAACCTGTCCCCAAGCCATGTAGGCCTTTAAAGGTGCCAGCCAACAGCTTGAATTGGATTCAGAAGCAGATTAGCAACCAATGCAGCTCCAGCAAGAGGGATCATACATGCGCAAATCTAGACTTGCACAAAATCAAGTACTGCTGCAGCTGCTGAGCAATTATGATGTCTCCAGAAGTCTGAAGCTCCCAAACACCAATAAAAATCAAAAGCTGCCAACAGCCAGGCAATCAACCAAAATCAAGGCAGTAATCTACCACACTTCATAATATCCGCATCCATGTGAGTGAGTTAGCTGCCAAGGGAGGTTGACTTGTCTCTGTCAGCTCTGTCACCATCACATGGCCTGTGCCATCTTCTGAAGCCTTGGTAGTTGACTCTTGGGCTCCTGGACAAGGGCTTGGGTTTAACGATTCCCAAAACAAGGGATGTAGTCATTGAGATTCAGGGAAATCTGAAAATAGTTCAGGGGAACCAAATGTCCATAAATTGTCCATTTTCACTCTCACCTGCCCCTCTCCAGACTCATTGATTTCTTTGCTCTTTTAATTCTCCACTTCTCTACCAGTTCTCCAACCTTTTGTCCAAGTTCTCATTCTCATCTTCCTTTCAACACATTTGTAAACCTGCCTCAATATTCAAAGCCTCCAAATCCTCCCTCTGCAAAAATCCTCCAGAATGCTATCAACAAATATCCACAATGCACTGCTGCTGTGTTATGTATTCCCCTTGTACATAATATACAATCAAGAGAAAAATGACAGGAGGAAAGGCCTAGACCTTCTTTAATGACAATATGCCTGCCTTTGCAAATGTCATGTTAGAGGGCTGTGTGCACTGAAACAATGTAGGACTGAGCTTGGATGAACTATGAACTTTCAGTGTATTTGGCAGAAGTTTAAAATAGGTGGGGTAAAGGAATTATAGAGGTATCAGAGGAAAAATTGGCCTGAAGATTTAACAGAAGCTTAGCAGGGATGATCAAAAAGCATGGCAAGTGTGCTATAAGACTTTTAAAAGGAGTAAAGGGCCTTAAAATCTACTACTTAGTTTAATTCTATAATCAGTGTTATGTCCCGAGCCTTTGCAAACGGCTCGGGCGTTTGCAGGCAGTCCCGGGCAGGTGCAAAGCTGCCCGGGACCAGACAGGCTGTCGCCAGCGCCGTGCGCATGCGCGGGTGCTGGCGCGGGAAAAGTAACCCATTTACCCGGGAGTTGCCTATATAAGAGGCTGCGAGGCGTTTGGGCGAGGCTGAAGCCATCTTCCTGTAAGCTGAACGCTGAATAAAAGAAACTGAGAACTCCAGCTGCTTCTCGTGTCTGTTTTCCCGCCAAGGACGCAACACTGGCGACGAGGGTGGGATGCCTTGCACTACCTGGAAAGGAAAAAGTGTAAGCTTACCCAAGGAGTCCTGAGCGGCGGAAGAGGAACGGCGTCGACTCGGCAGCTGCCCGCCAATCCGGTGCGCATTCGGGGGTAGGCTGGCTGATAGACCCGTCTCCTGAAGATCCGAAGATGGCGAAAATCGGAAGGCTTTCGGAATTCGACGTCTCACATCCAGAGCGGTGGGAGTCCTACGTATCCAGAATGGAGAACTACTTCAAGGCAAACCAAGTGAGGGAAGATAGCTTGAAGGCCGCCACCCTGCTTTGCGTTTGCGGCCAAGACGCCTTCGAAATCGCAGAAAATCTTGTAGCACCTGTTCCAGTAGAGTCTGTAAGCTACGCAGACCTGAAGAAGCTGCTGAAAGAGCACTTCCACCCCAAGGTGTCCGTTATCTCATGGCGCCACACCTTCGAGCAGAGGGATCAACGGTCCGGTGAAACAGCCAAGGAATACATCGCCGCGCTACGGAAGGCCGCCAAGCCCTGCGAGTTCAAGGACCTCGAGGAACGACTGAGGGACCGATTCGTGTGCGGGCTAAGGCATCGAGAGCTACAACAGAGACTTTTTGCCAAGGAAGAATTATCCTTCCAAGACGCCTTAAGGGAAGTCACCGCAGAAGAAGCAGCAGGCGGCGCCATCAAAAACATGCGGCCGATCAGAAACAGTGCAGAGGGTGCGTCCGTGCACCAGGAAGACGTCCGACGAAACTCCGAGGAGGATCCGGACGAGGAAGTCGACCGTCTACACCCCGCGAAGGAAGAGAACCAGAAGGGAAGCTCTTCGGCTCTGCTCAAGTGCATCGGCTGTGGAGGTCGCCACAGGAGAACCGACTGCAAGTTCCGCTCCGCTACCTGCCGGGCATGCGGCAAACAAGGGCATATTGCAGCTGTGTGTCTGAGCCGACGAAAGGCACAACCCCAAGAAGAACGCCTGAAAGGTACCAGATTCCCCAGCCAGAATAGGGTAGGGTTTTGCGCTTCGCGAAGAAGCATCTGTAGAACAGGCACACACAAGCCCATGAAGAAAAAGCTGTCACTCAACGTGAAGCTACAAGGGGTTCCATTATCTATGGAACTAGACACAGGGTCTGCCCTGTCCATCATTTCATTGCATACATTTAGGAAGATTTGTTCCAGTAGTGGGTCTAAGGCCAAGTTAAGGCCTTCTGATATTGTATTAACAGATTTTCAGAACTCAAGAGTGTGTGTTAAGGGGGAGGCCACCCTTAACGTGCAATACAAGAGCTTTGAAGGTCCACTAGACTTATTAGTAGTAGGGGGTGAACGAACGAGTCTCATAGGACTCGATTGGTTTGAGGCCCTGGGGATACACGTCACAGGACTCAATAGCTTACAAACACTCGACCTACAGGAAGTCTGCAAAGAATTTGCAGATGTTTTCAGCCCCCAGCTGGGCACATTCAAAGGACCACCTGTGTCCTTAAAGCTAGACCCCACTGTCACTCCCATTAGGATTAAAGCAAGAAGGGTCCCTTTTGCTTTAAAAAGTAAGATTGACACTGAACTAGACAAACTAATCCAACAGGGAATCCTAGAACCTGTTGATTCCAGCCCGTGGGAGACCCCCATTGTCACGCCTCTAAAGGCAAATGGGGACATTCGCATTTGTGCTGATTACAAATGCACACTCAATAAGGCATTGCAGCAACATGCCTATCCTGTTCCTGTGGTCAGTCACATCCTGGCCTCTCTCAAGGGGGGGCGTGTTTTTGCAAAGCTTGACCTAGCTCAAGCATATCAACAGCTGCCTGTTGATGATGATGCTGCCATAGCTCAGACCATTGTGACCCACAGGGGAGCCTTTAAAGTAAAAAGGCTACAGTTTGGAGTAAATGTCGCTCCTGGGATTTTCCAAAGCGTAATGGAAAACACACTACGAGGTATACCAGGGGTCTGCCCCTACTTTGACGATGTCTTGATTGCAGGAGACTCCACACACATTCTAGCTGAAAGACTTAGGGCTGTCCTGTTAAGATTCAGGGAATCAGGCCTCAAGCTCAGAAAAGACAAATGCAAGATCGGGGTGCCTTCTACCGAATTTCTGGGTTTCAAAATTGATGCTGCTGGGATTCATCCTGCTGAATCCAAACTAACTGCTATTTTACAAGCACCCAGGCCAAAGTCTAAGGCCGAACTTCAGGCCTTCCTAGGCCTCCTGAATTTCTACAATTCTTTTCTTCCACATAAAGCTAGTGTAGCTGAGCCTCTTCACAGGCTACTAGACAAACAAGCTGTGTGGCTGTGGTCACAAGCACATGAGGCTTGCTTTAAAGAAGTCAAGGCCTTGCTCACTTCTAACAGTGTTCTTGCACATTTCAACGAGTCTCTTCCTGTGTGCATCGCTTGTGATGCATCCCCCTACGGGGTTGGAGCTGTCCTGAGTCACCTCAGGTCTGATGGAACTCAGGTTCCTATTGCATACTACTCCAGAACACTGTCTTCTGCCGAGCGCAACTACGCTCAGATAGACAGGGAGGCTCTGGCTGTTGTTGCTGGAATTAAAAAATTCCACGATTTTCTATATGGCAGGCATTTCACGGTCTTCACTGACCATAAGCCTCTGCTGGGACTGTTTACCACACGTAAGCAGACTCCCCACATCATTTCCCCTAGAATGCTTAGGTGGTCTATTTTCTTGTCTGCATATGATTTTTCATTGCTCCACAAGCCTGGGAAAGAAATGGGCCATGCTGATGGCCTCAGTAGGTTGCCTCTGCCAATAGTAGAAGTTGACCCCGTGCCAGCTGTCAACATTCTATCAATCCAAGCCTTGCCCGAGCTCCCTCTTAGTGCCAGGGATGTTACCGCTGAAACAGGTACAGATCACACACTTTCACGTGTCCGCTCCTGGGTCCTGTCCGGGTGGCCTGAGCACTGCCCTAGTCCTGAGTTTCAGAGTTTCTGGTCCAAAAGAAACGAACTGTCCCTTTCTCAGGGTTGTCTGCTTTGGGGAAACAGAGTTGTCATTCCCACCTCGATGAGGACTAGGGTCTTAGAATCCCTCCACGAGGGTCATCCTGGCATTGTTCGTATGAAGGCTCTTGCACGAAGCCACTTGTGGTGGCCTGGTTTAGATAAAGATATTGAGGCTAAGGTACACGCATGCCACCTGTGCCAACGATCTCGCCCAGAGATGCCCCAAGCTCCTGTGCATAGATGGGAGGAAACACAGTCCCCATGGTCTAGGGTGCACATTGACTACGCTGGGCCCTTTCAGGGCCAGTTCTTCTTGGTCCTTGTTGACAGCCATTCAAAATGGCTTGAGGTTGTGCCTGTCTCATCCACCACCACTGCAAAGACTATTCAGGTGCTGAGGGGGATTTTTGCTGCACACGGGCTGCCAGATGTCATTGTGTCCGACAACGGCCCTCAATTCACCTCCTCCGAATTCCAAGCTTTCTTACAGGCAAACCTGATTCGTCATGCCACGTCTGCGCCTTTTCACCCGTCCACCAACGGTATGGCTGAACGCATGGTGCGCATCGCAAAGGACGCCTTGAAGAGACTCACCTACGGGGACTGGCATCACAGGTTGGCTGACTTTCTCCTTTCTTATCGCACCACACCGTCCACTTCTACAGGGAGAAGTCCAGCTGAACTTCGTTGGGGGCGCCAACTTACTACTAGACTTGACCGGTTGCATCCGGACAGACTGCCTTCATCTACCTCACATCCTAGGGCACCTAGACAACTACTTGTGGGTGCCCCGGTTTGGGCTCGCAATTACGGGCCTGGTCATACATGGGTCCCCGCTTCTGTGTCCAGGATCACAGGTCCTCTCTCCTACGAGGTTGCCCTGGACAACGGTCGTGTCCTGCGTCGGCACATCGACCAACTTCGCTCTAGGCGAGACTTTTCTGCTGAGACTCCTGGGTCTTTTCCAGGGGGGGAGGGGGACCCTTTGGAGCAAAGGGAAGGGCAAGAGCTACTGCCCACCTCCACTGAGGGAGCCACAAACGGCTCGTCCCAAGGTTCTGCAATTGCTCCGAAAAGAAAGTCATGGAGCTTACCCACACAACAGGCACTCACGCCTACTCCAGCCAGGGAGTCACCCCGGGGGCATACTCACTTTCCACACACATCACACAGCACTCCAGCAACGGAGGATACCCGGGGGCATCCCAACAAATCATTCCCCGCAAGAGAACTGGCACACAATTCCCAAGGTTGGCCTGACCTTACCCCAAATCCTACAGGGGGTCAAACATACACAGAGTTAGTCGAGGAACCAAGTCCCGACTACAACAACCCTAGCACAAATCAGGGAACACCTGAGTTTTGGGAAAGTACTGAAACCCACACGAGCCCGAACACAGAATGGGGTTCAGGGAATGGACAGCCTCCTGACAGGTCTTGGACTGACCTAGGAGGTTCTACAGAGACGCCCAGCAGCGGCTATCACTTCAAGGGGCCTGAGGGTCTACAGCTAGGTAGGTCAACCAGGTCACAAGGTAACAGAAGCCCTGGCCTGACGAGCCCGGTGGGCAAGCAAGCAGGCCAGGCATCGGGGCACAGTCCTTGGAAGACACCAGGACACAATAGAGAGAACAGGCTCACGCCTCCCTCCAGTCAGGGGACTTATGCCAGTAACCCAGAGCTAAGAAGGTCACAGAGAGCAAAGAAATCTCCAAGTACCTAGAAGATTACATAACATTGCTGGCAAGGCAAAGGCCAGTAAACAGTGGGAGCACTGGGGAGCAAAATGTCATTAAAATAAATGTTGTATGTTGGTAGTAGTTTTAGCCCGGGGGAAAGGGGTGTTATGTCCCGAGCCTTTGCAAACGGCTCGGGCGTTTGCAGGCAGTCCCGGGCAGGTGCAAAGCTGCCCGGGACCAGACAGGCTGTCGCCAGCGCCGTGCGCATGCGCGGGTGCTGGCGCGGGAAAAGTAACCCATTTACCCGGGAGTTGCCTATATAAGAGGCTGCGAGGCGTTTGGGCGAGGCTGAAGCCATCTTCCTGTAAGCTGAACGCTGAATAAAAGAAACTGAGAACTCCAGCTGCTTCTCGTGTCTGTTTTCCCGCCAAGGACGCAACAATCAGCATTGCAAATAGCAATAGCCATAGCACTTAGACTTATATACCACTTCACAGTCTTTTATAGCTCTCTAAGCAGTTTACAGAGTCAGCACAGGCCCCCCCAACAATCTGGGTCCTCATTTTACCTACCTCAGAAGAATGGAAGGCTGAGTTAACCATGAGCCAGTCAGGATCAAACTGCTGGCAGTCAGCAGAATTAGCCTGCAATATGGCATTCTAACTATTGCGCCACCATGGCTCTTTACAAAATAATTTTGTGAGAGTGTTTCTCACCCTTGGCTATTTTAGTAGGGGTGGACTTCAATTCCATGCTGATTGACAGAATGCTAGAAGATGAAGTCCATACCTCTTAAGTTGTCAAGGATGAGAAAGTCTGCTTTATGATATCAGCCATTTTCTAGGTTGTATTATCATCTATATGAAAAGCTTGCTATACCAAGGGAAGACCAAAAGATAAAGGAAGGAAACAGCATGGTACAAGAACGGAAGGAACAGGATGCTATGGCTGTGCCATTCATCCAGTTAAATCAATCAGACAACTAAACTGCAGCAGAAAAAACTACATTGGGGTGACTGTTCTTCTTACTGGTCCAAGCAAACATTGTCCAGTGAAAAATGGCAAAAGATTGTTGCAGGGCGAGCTGCTGTTATTAATGGTCCAAACATTTGTTGAATAAAACAATACATTACAATAAATATCAAATATTCTTATCCTAATTAGTCCTCTGGAAGTTGAGCTTTTTTTGCCTTTAAAATAGCCTTTCAACCTTGTCCTTTAATGTGATACTGACAAATGTTTCAAAGGCCTTCTTGGAGGATTAGTGGGGGTGGAAGGAATCAAAGCTCAGGCTGAGCAGAGGACCAGAGGGAAGTCTCTAATCTTTCGTTGGATGCCTGGCAAACCACTGTTCCTGCCCGTGTGCCAGCATTGCATTCTGACAGAACAAGTGTTGCATGAGATGTGAAGGATGACTCTGGTCTGCCGAAAAACCCTGGAGCAGGTGTTCCTCATCCTCATTTGCAATGGAGCATGGTCCCTGGCTCAGTGAGCTGGAGCAAACGTGCTGGCAGGACCCATCACATACCTGCGCACTGAGATGCACTAATGATAATGGATGCAGGCCTATTAACCATCCCATTTGTAATGGCACACAACGCTGATTGTTTAGGGAATGAGTCAGCGGCTTTCCAGAAGGGAACAGAGGATGCTGGGAACCCATGATCCTTTGTGCATCCCTTCTGCTCTGCTGAGTGTACAACTCTGTTAGCCTTTATTTAATAATACAAATGAATACATGATTTGGTACATGATTATACATTAAGAAAATGTATAAACTTTGGGCTGAGCAATTTTAACGCCCTTTTTCCAACATCCTAGTCTGTCTGCCATCATCATTATCATCATCATCATCACCTTCATCACCATTATTATCATCATTGTCATCATCTCAAGGAGAAATCCCCAGGCAAGCTAAATCCAAGAGACTTTAGCAACTTTCCTGCATAATTCTACTGCCTCTCACTATAAATCCTATCCTCTCTGCCTTCCCCCTCTTTACCTTCACTCACATGCAAATCACAAACCCCTTGTATTCATATAATGGTATCAATTTTTATCCTTTCCTTCTCTTGTTGGGAGCCTATCTTTTCTTTTCATCCTGGCTTGCAAATCAGTAGATCATATACAAATGCATCTTTGGCTGTTGGGCCAAATTAGTTAAGCAGACAATTCATGTGCAACTAAAATGAAACATTGCTGGTGATTTTTTTGTAACTAAATGGGCCATTTTATCTAAAATGCATCGAAGACACTTGTCTCTCTCTCTCTTTTTCAGAGCGTTTATTTTCATCCTGTTTCTCAGAAAAAAATTGCTTCAAAGGGTCTTTAAAACAAAATCAAATTTTGTTTCAAAGGACCAATCCACTTGCCAAAAGCAATTTAATACTGTCAATACATTGCAATGTTTTATATACTTAAGAGACCAAGAGTTAGTTTACTTCCTCTGCTAGGACACAAATCGTACAATTTAGATTTTGGCCTTTAAGGATTCAGAGCAATTGGGCCAACAGGCAAGATTGCTCTATTTTTGCTATTAGAATGTGTACCCATAGCTTTTTTATTGGTGGCATCCAAATAAAAACAGCAGCTAAATTTGAGTCTTTTTTTAGTTTTAAGATCCATGCCAAATAGACTGCCAACCTCCCCCCCACACACACACCCTTTTAATTGGTCTTGGCTATTAGTCAAGATTTCTGGTTCAGAATCTATGACTGGAATCTATGATTGAAAGCAAAAAAAAAAGCTTCCAAATACTCATATTTGTAGCAAAGCAAGAAGAGGAAATTATAAAAGGAGAGGCCCATACTAATTCCTACTTAACCATAATTTAATGTCACAATGGATTCCCACCACTGACCTCTTCAGAGTCCAGCTTTGTCTCCTCCAATTCTCTGAATATGTTGGACTTTGCTATGCTGGCTCAGAATCATGGGAACTGAAGTCCAATGTTTTGGTAAAGAGTCCATTTGGGGTAACTAAACAATGTTTGTCTTTGAGAGATGTGCACAATATCTCAACCTCAAAACCAGTTCAAGTGTTCAGAATATATAATAAATTAGGATTTCAGATACCCAAAACATGGGACCCAAGACATTCAGAAAACACTAACATATTGCTTACTTAGTGGTCACGAGGATATCTGCAGACAGGATCTGATAGCCTTAAATGAACTGTTACAAGATTTTATTCATGTCTGGAATAAAATGTGGCTGTTTGAGGTGGTATCATTTTGCATATTCTGAGGATTGTGAGTAGGGTTAATATTTTTGTTTGTGATTCAGTTGATTTAAAAAAAACCCCAAATTTTCCCAGCCTAACTAATGCAGCCTTGACAACACGAAAGCAGGAACCAGCAGTTGATATAGAATGAATAGGATAATGAAGAAAAAAGTAAACTGTACACTACATGGTTAGTCTATTCCCAGTTTTCATGCCTGCCAATCAGCCTTCCTAGAAGTAATTGCAAACTAAGTTAGTTTATTTAATATATATGCTTTGCAAAAGTCCATGGACTTGGGTGAATGGATTGCAATTAAACAATTTATATATGTGTTTTCTGTGTCATGCAAAGATCTGGGTGTTCATGTCCACATTTCCTGTATGCTTCACAAACAGCACTTCCTAACTCTGTTAAAGCGTGTAAAAGCAAAGATTGCTGTATCAAGTTGACTTATTTGTTCAGAATGTGTGTACACTCAGTGTTGTTGATGTTAAGCTTCTGACACATTTTAAAATGTAATGACTGTGCTGATTTGGGTGGGTTTGCTTTATGTATACCCTGCACAGTCTTGTCATCTTAATCTTATCCATGCAATTAAAAAAAAAACCCTGTGGTTTCCCCATGTCCTTTTTTTCCCTTTTTTGATTTTGTTTGTTTTCTTTTTTATAGCTGCTGAAATGTGAATGCAAAAGATATCTAGTTTTCTACCTCTTCTTGCATTATTATTCATCTGTCTTTCTTATAATCATCATTATCAAACAAACGTATGCATGCTATATGTATCATATATCACTACACGTACACAACCAATTTCACAAAAACATTACTCAGAATAAACTTTCCAGTTTGCATCTTACTTTTTAGGGGGTGAGATATACGCTTCTGTGTGAAGGATCCTGGCCAACATTTTCAGTCCTCTTCTGTCTCTGCCCTCTAGGCATGATCTGATCTGAAAGACTCTCATTGTTATATTGTATTTTATTTATGTATCATGAAATATTCAATTACACTCTGTCATGCAGTTGTGGCCTAATAGAAACACACTAAGTCCATAGTTTCTCTTCTCCTCTTCATTCCTTGCATTTTAAAATAATTCGCAATCTGAGCTGGGGATTGTTTAGGGTGAGGCAGGTGAAGGACTGGCTCCAACACCTGAAAGCAGAATCCTGGTTCTTCACCCTTTAATTTCCTACAACCTGATCCCATCATCAACTTTTTGTCAGCAGTCAACTTTGCAAAAAAAAAAAAAAAAACCAAAAAAAAAAACCAAGCAATTTTGGAACTCCTCCATATTCATTATTCAGCATATGTCAAAGGACTTTTCATGCCATATACTGTATATCAATACTCAGTGTGGGAGTAATTTCACTTCTTAATTTATAGCGGCAGTAACCACATTTTCAAACTGGTCATAAAATATTCCTGTTGCCTGTAATCTGGCCTCTCAATGTACTATAATAGGAATTCTATGAATAATATTGGGAAGTGGGTGATATTTTATATTACATTTTATATGGAACTGCTAGGGGAACACAGTTACTTCAAAGAAAAAAACCTAGAGAAATGGTTCAGATGAAGATGGCATTTGTTTTCTTTTCTTTTGTACAAAGGACCCTTCACAGCTTGTCACTTGAGAACTAAAGATTCATGACATTTTTTTTTAGAAAAAGCATTGGAAAGAAGTCTGCAAACAACAGACCTTTAATTATACATATCTCCATCTTCATTGAAACAGCCAAGCCATCATTTCTCTCCTTTTTTAAAAAGATGTAAACACATATAGAAGTATCTCAACAAAATCTATTGCTAATTGCTATAAAAATGCTATATAGGAATTCATAAATAAGTGTGTATGATTCTCTCTCTCTCTCTCTCTCTCTCTCTCTCTCTCTCTCTCTCTCTCTCTCTCTCTCTCTCTCTCTCTCTCTCTCTCTCTCTCTCTCTTTCTCAGAATATATGGAACAGCTTTGCCTTCCAAATCCTATACCTGAGTCACAAATCTAGAACTCTTTATTTCCCTGAATCCATCCATATATTTTGATGAGTGGGAAAGGAGAGATGCTGGTTTGCC
This sequence comes from Crotalus tigris, assembly GCF_016545835.1. Taxonomy (NCBI): domain Eukaryota; kingdom Metazoa; phylum Chordata; class Lepidosauria; order Squamata; family Viperidae; genus Crotalus; species Crotalus tigris. The sequence continues at coordinate 8,455,248 of NW_024096460.1, read as the reverse complement.
ATGATGTGCCTACAATAGGGATGTAGCATGCACCATAGAGGAACATGCCATGCCATGTGGATCAAACAAACAAAAATCAAGATGAAGGGCAATGGCATAGAAAGAGTAGTAAACCAACAAAGAGGGATATTATACATGAAGTGAGGGACGGCATTAAAAAAAATCCATGATTTCCATCTTCTACATTCCTTCTTTCATGAATGGAAGAGCAATTTTCCAGCATGGAAAATTTCCATTTAATGGAGCGTTTTCTGGGTAAAATTGGCACATAGGGAGAGTAGAATCTGCAACATTCCCACCCCCTCTTTTTTTCTATGTGTGGGAATACATCACAAATGACCAGAACTTTGCTTAAGAAGATTAGCTCCTGTTCAAAGTGGGACATTCTACATTTATTTAGCTACAATGTTATGCACACAGTAGAAGTCTTGGCAGTCGCTAGTCATTAGTCCATTTTTTGCACCGGTGCACCACAAGAGGGCGAACTACACTTTACAGAGGCTGGCCTGCAGAGTTCTCAGAGGAAATAAGCTCACTCAGGAACTTACCATTCTTCTGCCAATTGCATCTGAGTAAACCTAGCACTGGTTCCAGCTCCCCGCACAGAATGCAGCCACCAGTTTCCCACCACCAAATTGGCAGTACCTATCTATCTACTCGCAAACAATGCTGTCGAACTGCTAAATGGGCAGGAGCAAGGGACAACAGACAGGAGCTGTCCCGTGGAGCTGGATTCAAACCACCGGAGTGCTGGCAGTTGTTCAGCACATCCAGCATAATTAAGCCTCTGCATCAACACGTCCCCTAAAGTGGGACATATTCACCACTTGTGAGGAAATGGACACATTATACTACCTTTTTTGAGGAACATAATTTCTCTTGTGGAGGATATATGAATTTTCACTTTATACATTAATTATCAGCAGAAGTACAGAAAACTCAAGTCTCTTATGATTTTTGATCCACAGAATATATTCTTCAGCTCTCTTTCCCATCATGTGGGAGCTATTTATCTTCACTCATGCAGTTTGGTCATGTGCAGCATATTTAAACAGAAGTAAGTCCTTCATAATTCAGTGGGATTTACTTGCTAGCAAATACAGTTAGAATTTCACCCCTAAAAATCCTCCCAAAGTGCAGGAACGTCTCCCACCTGACTAGCAGAATATCTGAAAAATAAATTTTACAGAGAATAATGTTAAAGGAGTCAATCTGAATTTAAGACAAATGCTTAACTGAGAACTAATATTAAAGATTGCATGATAGACACTTATATCATTACAAAACCAGGAAAAAAAAACTTGTGGAAATTAGTATTAAGTGAATGAATTGATGTGATTATTTTTTTAGAGGTTGTCACAGTTTATATGTTCACAGGCAAAATGTAGGACTGAAAAAGCCATAAAATATGGAGAAAGGATTCCAAGCTTATTATTTCTTATAGTCATTTAAAATATAAAAATGATTGATAATTATGGTAAGAGTGATGGTGGCTAAGCCCATTCAGAGATTATCAGTTCACTATCTGACTACTCCCAAAACTGGAATGATATAAATCAAGGTTAATATCATATACATTCTTGAAATAGCAGTTGGATGTGGCAATTAGACATCTTAAATCACCGAAATTGCAGTATCATAGAACCATTCTCCAGAAGAGCAAAGCATTTCAGCACTGAAGATTCATTTAACCACTCTCTTTCATAATAATTAATCATTTCATCAATCATTTGGCACAATTTGGGAAATGCCTTTCCCAGATGTTTGGGTAATATTCCAGGATCTAACACTTCCTTTCCTCATCTTCTTATAAGAAGAACGCAAATGTAATGTTTCATAGTGTTAGCAGTTTAAATACATTAATGCAGACTTCACCAACTTGTTTTGTTTGTTTGTTTGTTTGTTTTTGCATATGTGGCACCACTCCCAGGCACCATAGTCAAAGTAATCTCCTTCCATGAATATCTCATTCTTGTATTTATACTTGTTCTACTGTTGTATAGGTGACCCATCATTGTCCTTGAGGCACTGTTGGTCTACTAAATTCCATCTCAGTGCCCAGACACTTATGACAGAAGATACCTTTACTTTATTCTGTGAAGTGTTACAACAGATTTAGAAACATTGTAAAAAATCATCATCTCTAAAAAAACAGAATCTCCTTTTAGTATTGGAAAAGAAAATTCAAAGTGTGAGTTCAACTCCATGGCACCAAATGAAGCTCCAATTCAGCAGTCTTGGAACTATGTGATATGGCTACACAGGAGATGTTGAAGGATAAAAAAAAGTTCATCAGTTACCTAATTAAAGTTACCTAATTATCATGGGGAATTTAAAGCATCAGACAAAAACTGATATTTCCAGAGCAACAAATTCCTGCTTTGATAGAAGGGTCTTCTATATTATCATGGAAATGCAGAGAATTTCAATTTTGATAGGACTGATTAATGGAAGCTTCCCAAAGATATTATAGGAGAGCGCCTTCATGCTCAAGTGGTCAAAATAAAGTCATCTTCAAGTTGACTTTAATTCCTGATGGTTACATAGACAAAAGTTTTCTTGACAGTACCATTGAGATGGTTCGCCATTTAATTTTTGCAGAATTATTTTGTGCTCTAACTTGTGCTTTAAAGTTTAGCCTACAGCTCTAGAATTTCCTAGAGATCTCCCTTCCACAAACTAATCAGAACCAATCCTACCTGGCTTCCGAAACCAAACACATTGACCAGATGTTGCCTCCCACTAAAA